>NC_063434.1:30247359-30371844 GCF_020379485.1 Brassica napus | reverse complement strand
TGCGTTCACCGCGGTTGGGCGCATTTGTTGTCTCCGGTATTTTCAGAAAAGCGTTATTTTATAGTAGTTATTTCTCATCGATTTTCGGGGCGCCTTATAAGTTTTACAATCACTCCTTGCTAAACCCCTTATCCCTTGTCCCCACTTTCCATGAAAGAGCGCTTCCCCTACATTAATCACAATCGCAAGTGGTTCGAAATTTTAAAAAACCCGCCCGACTTATCAGGCTTCACGTCTATTAAGTATTCCCCAAAACTCCATCTTTTTCGAAGGGTTAACATATGGATGTGGAGAATTTCAAAAATATGACAATCTTTTTTATGCTAGTTGCAATCCTGCACTTACCTATCATGATTTGTAAAGAGGTTTGGAGCCGTTGTGTCTCCGGGTTTCAAGAAATAGTTATTTTAATAGTAGTTATATTTCGTCGATTTAGGGAGAATTATGAAGTTTTACTTATTAATTGACAAGAGCAAATTATAAATATATCCCTATTCCATGAAAAAGCGCTTAAAATCCATTAATACAATGTAGAAAGTTGTTAGAAATTTTAAACAATATTAAAGATTCTAGGCTTAAGTACTATAAAGTAGTTCCCAAAAACTCAATATTTTTCGAAGGGGTTAACATAGGATTTTTGAGAAAATTTCAAAAAAATATTGTCATCCTGCACTTACCTAGGATGATGTTTAAAGAGGTTTGGAGCCTTTGTTATCTCCAGTTTTTAGAAATAAGTTATTTTATAGTAGATATTTCATCGATTTAGGGAGAATTACGAAGTTATTAACTAAATTAATTGATAAAAAATTTATAATATTCCCATATACCATGAAAAAGAGCTTAAAATACATTAATAACAATGTAGAATTTGGTTAAAATTTTTAAAAACAACACTAAAGATTATAGGCTTCAATATATAAAAATTTACCAAAACTCAATATTTTAGAAGGGGTAACACATGGATATGAGAAAATTTCATAAAATAGACACTATGGTTTTATGTGTAGTTTCATCATCCTGAACTAACCTATGATGATGTTCAAAGAGATTTGAAGCCTTTGTTGTCTCCGTTTTTCAAGAAAATAGTTATTTTATAGTGGTTATTCCATCGATTTAGCGAGGATTATGAAGTTTACTAAATTAATTGATAAAAAAAAATAATGATTCCCATATACCATTAAAAAGCTTAAAATAAATTAATACGAATGTAGAAAGTGGTTTGAAATTTTAACAGAACATTAAAGATTATAGGCTTAAGTATAAATGTATTTACCAAAAACTCAATATTTTTGAAGGGGTTAACACATAGATTTTGAGAAAATTTCAAAAAATATGACAATATTTTTTAATGCATAGTTGCATCCTGCATTTACCTATTATGATGCTCAAGAGATTTGGAGCCATTGTTGTCTCCCTTTTTCAAGAAATAATGATTTTATAGTGGTTTTTTCATCGATTTAGGGAGATTATGAAGTTTTTTACTAATTAATTGATAAACAATTTATAAATATTCCCATATACCATGAAAAAGCTTAAAATACATTAATACAAATGTAGAAAGTGGTTAGAAATTTTAAAACAACATTAAAGATTATAGGCTTAAGTATATAAAGTATTTACCAAAAACTCAATATTTTCGAAGGGGTTAAGATATTGATTTTGAGAAAATTACAAAAAATATGACAATATTTTTTTAATGCATAGTTGCATCCTGCACTTACCTATGATGATGTTTAAAGAGGTTTGAAGCCTTTGTTGTCTCCTCCGTTTTTCAAGAATATATTATTTTTTAGTAGTTTATTTCGTCGATTTAGGGAGAATTATGAAGTTTTACTAAATTAATTGATAAAAAATTTATAAATATTTCCATATACCATAACAAAGAGCTAAAATACATTAATACAAATGTAGAATTTGGTTAGAAATTTTTAAACAACACTAAAGATTATCGCCTTCAATATATAAAGAATTTACCAAAAACTCAATTTTCGAAGGGGTTACACATGGATTTTGAGAAATTTCATAAAATATGACACTATGGTTTTAATGATAGTTGCATCCTGCACTTACCTATTATGATGCTCAAAGAGATTGGGAGCCTTTGTTGTCTCCTTTTTCAAGAAAATAGTTATTTTATAGTGGTTATTTCATCGATTTAGGGAGTATTATGAAGTTTTACTAAATTATTGATAAACAATTATAAATATTCCCATATTCCATGAAAAAGAACTTAAAATACATTAATACAAATGTAAAAGTGGTTAGAAATTATAAAACAACACTAAATATTACAGGCTTCAATATATAAAGTATTAACCAAAAACTTAATATTTTCGAAGGGGTTAACATATGGATTTTGAGAAAATTTCAAAATAAGACAATATTTTTTAATGCATAGTTTCATCCTGCACTAACCTATGATGATGTTCAAAGAGATTTGGAGCCTTTGTGTGTCTCCGTTTTTCAAGAAATAGTTTATTTTATAGTGGTTATTTCATCGATTTAGGGAGTATTATGAAGTTTTACTAAATTAATTGATAAAAAAATTATAAATATTCCCATATACCATGAAAAAGAGCTTAAAATACATTAATACAAATGTGGAAAGTGATTAGAAATTTAAAACAACACTAAAGATTATAGGCTTAAGTATATAAAGTATTTTCCAAAAACTCAATATTTTCGAAGGGGTTAACACATGGATTTTGTGAAAATTTCAAAAAATATACAATATTATTTAATGCATATTGCATCCTGCACTTACCTATGATGATGTTCAAAGAGGTTTGGAGCATTTGTTGTCTCCGGTTTTCAAGAAAATAGTTATTTTATAGTAGTTATTTCATCGATTTAGGGAGAATTATGAAGTTTTACTAAATTAATTGATAAACAAATTATAAATTTTCCCATATTCCATGAAAAAGAGCTTAAAATACATTAATACAAATGCAGAAAGTGGTTAGAAATTTTAAAACAACATTAAAGATTATAGGCTTAAGTATATAAAGTATTTACCAAAAACTCAATATTTTCGAAGGGTTAACATATGGATTTTGAGAAATTTCAAAAAATATGACAATATTTTTTTAATGCATAGTTTGCATCATGCACTTACCTATCATGATGTTTAAAGAGGTTTGGAGCCGTTGTTGTCTCCGGGTTTCAAGAAAATAGTTATTTTAGTAGTTATTTTCGTCGATTTAGGGAGAATTATGAAGTTTTACTTAATTAATTGACAAGCAAATTATAAATATATCCATATTCCATGAAAAAGAGCTAAAAAAAACATTAATACAAATGTAGAAAGTTGTTAGAAATTTTAAAACACACATAAAGATTATAGGCTTAAGTATATAAAGTATTTACCAAAAACTCAATATTTTCGAAGGGGTTAACATATGGATTTTGAGAAATTTCAAAAAAATATTGTCATCCTGCACTTACCTATGATGATGTTTAAAAGAGGTTTGGAGCCTTTGTTATCTCCAGTTTTTTTCAAGAAAATAGTTATTTTTAGTAGATATTTCATCGATTTAGGGAGAATTACGAAGTTTTACTAAATTAATTGATAAAACAATTTATAAATATTCCATATACCATGAAAAAGAGCTTAAAATACATTAATACAAATGTAGAATTTGGTTAGAAATTTTTAAACAACACTAAAGATTATAGGCTTCAATATATAAAGAATTTACCAAAAACTCAATATTTTCGAAGGGGTTAACACATGGATATTGGAAAATTTCATAAAATATGACACTATGGTTTTAATGTGTAGTTTCATCCTGAACTAACTATGATGATGTTCAAAGAGATTTGGAAGCCTTTGTTGTCTCCGTTTTCAAGAAAATAGTTATTTATACTGGTGATTATTCCATCGATTTAGCGAGATTATGAAGTTTTACTAAATTAATTGATAAAAAAAATAATGATTCCCATATACCATAAAAAGAGCTTAAAATAAATTAATACAAATGTAGAAAGTGGTTTGAAATTTTAACAGAACATAAAGATTATAGGCTTAGTATATAATGTATTTACCAAAAACTCAATATTTTTGAAGGGGTTAACACATAGATTTTGAGAAAATTTCAAAAAATATGACAATATTTTTTAATGCATAGTTGCATCCTGCATTACCTATGATGATGCTCAAAGAGATTTGAGCCATTGTTGTCTCCTTTTTCAAGAAATAGTTATTTTATAGTGGTTATTTCATCGATTTAGGGAGTATTGAAGTTTTACTAAATTAATTGATAAACAATTTATAATTTCCCATATACCATGAAAAAGAGCTTAAAATACATTAATACAAATGTATAAAGTGGTTAGAAATTTTAAACAACATTAAAGATTATAGGCTTAAAGTATATAAAGTATTTACCAAAAACTCAATATTTTCGAAGGGGTAACATATGGATTTTGAGAAAATTACAAAAAATATGACAATATTTTTTAATGCATAGTTGCATCCTGCACTTACCTATGATGATGTTTAAAGAGGTTTGAAGCCTTTGTTGTCCCGGTTTTCAAGAAATAGTTATTTTATAGTAGTTATTTCGTCGATTTAGGGAGAATTATGAAGTTTTACTAAATTAATTGATAAAAAATTATAAATATTCCATATACCATAAAAGAGCTAAAAATACATTAATAATAAATGTAGAATTTGGTTAGAAATTTTTAAAACAACACTAAAGATTATAGCCTTCAATATATAAAGAATTTACCAGAAACTCAATATTTCGAACGGGTTAACACATGGATTTTGAGAAATTTCATAAAATATGACACTATTTTTTAAATGAATAGTTGCATCCTGCACTTACCTATTATGATGCTCAAAGAGATTTGGAGCCTTTGTTGTCTCCCTTTTTCAAGAAAATAGTTATTTTATAGTGGTTATTTCATCGATTTAGGGAGAATTATGAAGTTTTACTAAATTAATTGATAAACAATTTATAAATATTCCCATATTCCATGAAAAAGAACTTAAAATACATTAATAAAATGTAGAAAGTGGTTAGAAATTATAAACAACACTAAATATTATAGGCTTCAGTATATAAAGTATTAACCAAAAATTTAATATTTTCGAAGGGGTTAACATATGGATTTGAGAAAATTTCAAAAAATATGACAATATTTTTTAATGCATAGTTTCATCCTGCACTAACCTATGATGATGTTCAAAGAGATTTGGAGCCTTTGTTTGTCTCCGTTTTCAAGAAATAGTTATTTTATAGTGGTTATTTCATCGATTTAGGGAGTATTATGAAGTTTTACTAAATTAATTGATAAAAAATTTATAAATATTCCCATATCCCATGAAAAAGAGCTTAAAATACATTAATACAAATGTAGAAAGTGGTTAGAAATTTTAAACAACACTAAAAGATTATAGGCTTAAGTATATAAAGTATTTACCAAAAACTCAATATTTTCGAAGGGGTTAACACATGGATTTTGTGAAAATTTCAAAAAATATTACAATATTATTTAATGCATATTTGCATCCTGCACTTACCTATGATGATGTTCAAAGAGGTTTGGAGCCTTTGTTGTCTCTGTTTTCAAGAAAATAGTTATTTTATAGTAGTTATTTCATCGATTTAGGGAGATTATGAAGTTTTACTAAATTATTGATAAAGAAATTTAATTTTCCCATATTCCATGAAAAAGAGCTTAAAATACATTAATACAAATGCAGAAAGTGGTTAGAAATTTTAAAAAACAACTAAAGATTATAGGCTTAAGTATATAAAGTATTTACCAAAAACTCAATATTTTCGAAGGGGTTAACATATGGATTTTGAGAAATTTCAAAAAATATGACAATATTTTTTTATGCATAGTTGCATCCTGCACTTACCTATCATGATATTTAAAGAGGTTTGGAGCCGTTGTTGTCTCCGGGTTTCAAGAAAATAGTTATTTTATAGTAGTTATTTCGTCGATTTAGGGAGAATTATGAAGTTTTACTTAATTGACAAGCAAATTATAAATTTATCCATTCCATGAAAAGAGCTTAAAATACATTAATACAAATGTAGAAAGTTGTTAGAAATTTTAAAACAACATTAAGATTATAGGCTTAAGTATATAAAGTATTTACCAAAAACTCAATATTTTCGAAGGGGTTAACATATGGATTTTGAGAAAATTTCAAAAAATATGTCATCCTGCACTTACCTATGATGATGTTTAAAGAGGTTTGGAGCCTTTGTAATCTCCAGTTTTCAAGAAAATAGTTATTTTATAGTAGATATTTCATCGATTTAGGGAGAATTACGAAGTTTTACTAAATTAATTGATAAAAAAAATTATAATATTCCATATACCATGAAAAAGCTTAAAATACATTAATACAAATGTAGAATTTGGTTAGAAATTTTTAAACAACACTAAAGATTATAGGCTTCAATATATAAAGAATTTACCAAAAACTCAATATTTTAGAAGGGTTTAACACATGGATTTTGAGAAAATTTCATAAAATATGACACTATGGTTTTAATGCGTAGTTTCATCCTGAACTAACCTATGATGATGTTCAAAGAGATTTGAAGCCTTTGTTGTCTCCGTTTTTCAAGAAAATAGTTATTTTATAGTGGTTATTCCATCGATTTAGGGAGGATTATGAAGTTTTACTAAATTAATTGATAAAAAAAAATAATGATTCCATATACCATTAAAAAGAGCTTAAAATAATCAATACAAATGTAGAAAGTGGTTTGAAATTTTAAAACAAACATTAAAGATTATAGGCTTAAGTATATAAGTATTTACCAAAAACTCAATATTTTTGAAGGGGTTAACACATAGATTTTGAGAAATTTTAAAAAATATGACAATATTTTTTAATGCATAGTTGCATCCTGCATTTACCTATTATGATTCTCAAAGAGATTTGGAGCCATGTTGTCTCCCTTTTTCAAGAAAATATTATTTTATAGTGGTTATTTCATCGATTTAGGGAGTATTATGAAGTTTTACTAAATTAATTGATAAACAATTTATAATATTCCCATATACCATGAAAAAGAGCTTAAAATACATTAATACAAATGTAGAAAGTGGTTAGAAATTTTAAAACAACATTAAAGATTATAGGCTTAAATATATAAAGTATTTACCAAAAACTCAATATTTCGAAGGGGGGTTACACATGGATTTTGTGAAAATTTCAAAAAATATGACAATATTTTTTAATGCATAGTTGCATCCTACACTTACCTATGATGATGTTCAAAGAGGTTTGGAGCATTTGTTGTCTCCGTTTTTCAAGAAAATAGTTATTTTATAGTGGTTATTCCATCGATTTTGGGAGTATTATGAAGTTTTACTAAAATTAATAAGAAAATAATAATGATTCTAATATACCATGAAAAAGAGCTTAAAATACATTAATACAAATGTAGAAAGTGGTTAGAAATTTTAAAACAACATTAAAGATTATAGGCGTAAGTATATAAAGTATTTACCAAACTCAATATTTTCGAAGGGTTTAACATATGGATTTTGAGAAAATTTCAAAAATATGACAATATTTTTTTAATGCATAGTTGCATCCTGCACTTATCTATCATGATGTTTAAAGAGTTTGGAGCCTTTGTTGTCTCCGGTTTTCAAGAAAATAGTTATTTTATAGTAGTTATTTCGTCGATTTAGGGAGAATTATGAAGTTTTACTAAATTAATTGATAAAATTTAAAACATATCCCATATACCATGAAAAAGAGCTTAAAACATTAATACAAATGTAGAAGTTGGTTAAAATTTTAAAACAACACTAAAGATTATAGGCTTCAAATATAAAGAATTTACCAAAAACTCAATATTTTCGAAGGGGTTAACACATGGATTTGAGAAAATTTCATAAAATATGAACTATGGTTTTAATGTGTAGTTCATCCTGCACTAACCTATGATGATGTTCAAAGAGATTTGGAGCCTTTGTTGTCTGCGTTTTTCAAGAAAATAGTTATTTTATAGTGGTTATTCCATCGATTTGGGAGTATTATGAAGTTTTACTAAATTAATTAATAAAAAATAATAATGATTCCCATATACCATGGAAAAGAGCTTAAAATATATTAATACAAATGTGGAAAGTGCTTAGAAAATTTAAAACCACACTAAAGATTATAGGCTTAAGTATATAAAGTATTTTCCAAAAACACAATATTTTCGAAGGGGTTAACACATGGATTTTGAGAATATTTCAAAAAATATGACAATATTATTTTAATGCATATTTGCATCCTGCACTTACCTATGATGATGTTCAAAGAGGTTTGGAGCTTTGTTGTCTCCGGTTTTCAAGAAAAGTTATTTTATAGTATTTTTTCATCGATTTAGGGAGATTATAAAGTTTTACTAAATTATTGATAAACAAATTATAAATTTTTCCCATATTCCATGAAAAAGAGCTTAAAATACATTAATACAAATGTAGAAAGTGGTTAGAAATTTTAAAACAACATTAAAGATTATAGGCTAAGTATATAAGTATTTACCAAAAACTCAATATTTTCGAAGGGGTTAACATATGGATTTTGAGAAATTTTCAAAAAATATGACAATATTTTTTAATGCATAGTTGCATCCTGCACTTACCTATCATGATGTTCAAAGAGGTTTGGAGCCGTTGTTGTCTCCGGGTTTCAAGAAAATAGTTATTTTATAGTAGTTATTTCGTCGATTTAGGGAGAATTATGAAGTTTTACTAATTAATTGACAACAATTATAAATATATCCATATTCCATGAAAAAGAGCTTAAAATACATTAATACAAATGTAGAAAGTGGTTAGAAATTTTAAAACAACATTAAAGATTATAGGCTTAAGTATATAAAGTATTTACCAAAAACTCAATATTTTCGAAGGGGTTAACATATGGATTTTGAGAAAATTTCAAAAAATATTTCATCCTGCACTTACCTATGATGATGTTTAAAGAGTTTTGGAGCCTTTGTTATCTCCAGTTTTCAAGAAAATAGTTATTTTATAGTAGATATTTCATCGATTTAGGGAGAATTATGAAGTTTTACTAAATTAATTGATAAAAATTTATAAATATTCCCATATACCATGAAAAGAGCTTAAAATACATTAATACAAATGTAGAATTTGGTTAGAAATTTTTAAACAACACTAAAGATTATCGCCTTCAATATATAAAGAATTTACCAGAAACTCATATTTTCGAAGGGGTTAACACATGGATTTTGAGAAAATTTCATAAAATATGACACTATGGTTTTAATGAATAGTTGCATCCTGCACTTACCTATTATGATGCTCAAAGAGATTTGGAGCCTTTGTTGTCTCCCTTTTTCAAGAAAATAGTTATTTTATAGTGGTTATTTCATCGATTTAGGGAGTATTATGAAGTTTTACTAAATTAATTGATAAACAATTTATAAATATTCCCATATTCCATGAAAAAGAACTTAAAATACATTAATACAAATGTAGAAAGTGGTTAGAAATTATAAAACAACACTAAATATTATAGGCTTCAGTATATAAAGTATTAACCAAAAATTTAATATTTTCGAAGGGGTTAACATATGGATTTTGAGAAAATTTCAAAAATATGACAATATTTTTTTAATGCATAGTTTCATCCTGCACTAACCTATGATGATGTTCAAAGAGATTTGGAGCCTTTGTTGTCTCCGTTTTTCAAGAAAATAGTTATTTTACAGTGGTTATTCCATCGATTTAGGGAGTATTATGAAGTTTTACTAAATTAATTGATAAAAATTTAAAAATATTCCCATATACCATGAAAAAGAGCTTAAAATACATTAATACAAATGTAGAAAGTGATTAGAAATTTTAAAACAACATTAAAGATTATAGGCTTAAGTATATAAAGTATTTACCAAAAACTCAATATTTTCGAAGGGGTTAACACATGGATTTTGTGAAAATTTCAAAAAATATGACAATATTATTTTAATGCATATTTGCATCCTGCACTTACCTATGATGATGTTCAAAGAGGTTTGGAGCATTTGTTGTCTCCGGTTTTCAAGAAAATAGTTATTTTATAGTAGTTATTTCATCGATTTAGGGAGAATTATGAAGTTTTACTAAATTAATTGATAAACAAATTATAAATTTTCCCATATTCCATGAAAAAGAGCTTAAAATACATTAATACAAATGCAGAAAGTGGTTAGAAATTTTAAAACAACATTAAAGATTATAGGCTTAAGTATATAAAGTATTTACCAAAAACTCAATATTTTCGAAGGGGTTAACATATGGATTTTGAGAAATTTCAAAAATATGACAATATTTTTTTAATGCATAGTTGC
Organism: Brassica napus; assembly: GCF_020379485.1. Taxonomy (NCBI): domain Eukaryota; kingdom Viridiplantae; phylum Streptophyta; class Magnoliopsida; order Brassicales; family Brassicaceae; genus Brassica; species Brassica napus. The sequence continues at coordinate 30,361,510 of NC_063434.1, read as the reverse complement.
ATCTGCACTTAGCTATCATGATATTTAAAGAGGTTTGGAGCCGTTGTTGTTGTCCGGGTTTCAAGAAAATAGTTATTTTATAGTAGTTATTTCGTCGATTTAGGGAGAATTATGAAGTTTTACTTAATAATTGACAAGCAAATTATAAATATATCCATATTCCATGAAAAAGAGCTTAAAATACATTAATACAAATGTAGAAAGTTGTTAGAATTTTAAAACAACATTAAAGATTATAGGCTTAAGTATATAAAGTATTTACCAAAAACTCAATATTTCGAAGGGGTTAACATATGGATTTGAGAAAATTTCAAAAAATATTGTACCTGCACTTACCTATGATGATGTTTAAAGAGGTTTGGAGCCTTTGTTATCTCCAGTTTTCAAGAAAATAGTTATTTTATAGTAGATATTTCATCGATTTAGGGAGAATTACGAAGTTTTACTAAATTAATTGATAAAAAATTTATAAATATTCCCATATACCATGAAAAAGAGCTTAAAATACATTAATACAAATGTAGAATTTGGTTAGAAATTTTTAAACAACACTAAAGATTATAGGCTTCAATATATAAAGAATTTACCAAAAACTCAATATTTTAGAAGGGGTTAACACATGGATTTTGAGAATTTCATAAAATATGACACTATGGTTTTAATGCGTAGTTTCATCCTGAACTAACCTATGATGATGTTCAAAGAGATTTGAAGCCTTTGTTGTCTCCGTTTTTCAAGAAAATAGTTATTTTATAGTGTTATTCCATCGATTTAGGGAGGATTATGAAGTTTTACTAAATTAATTGATAAAAAAAATAATGATTCCCATATACCATTAAAAAGAGCTTAAAATAAATTAATACAAATGTAGAAAGTGGTTTGAAATTTTAACAGAACATTAAAGATTATAGGCTTAAGTATATAATGTATTTACCAAAACTCAATATTTTCGAAGGGGTTAACACATAGATTTTGAGAAAATTTCAAAAAATATGACAATATTTTTTAATGCATAGTTGCATCCTGCATTTACCTATTATGATGCTCAAAGAGATTTGGAGCCATTGTTGTCTCCCTTTTCAAGAAAATAGTTATTTTATAGTGGTTATTTCATCGATTTAGGGAGTATTATGAAGTTTTACTAAATTAATTGATAAACAATTTATAAATATTCCCATATACCATGAAAAAGAGCTTAAAATACATTAATACAAATGTAGAAAGTGGTTAGAAATTTTAAAACAACATTAAAGATTATAGGCTTAAGTATATAAAGTATTTACCAAAAACTCAATATTTTCGAAGGGGTTAACATATGGATTTTGAGAAAATACAAAAAATATGACAATATTTTTTTAATGCATAGTTGCATCCTGCACTTACCTATGATGATTTTTAAAGAGGTTTGAAGCCTTTGTTGTCTCCGGTTTTCAAGAATATAGTTATTTTATAGTAGTTATTTCGTCGATTTAGGGAGAATTATGAACTTTTACTAAATTAATTGATAAAAAATTTATAAATATTTCCATATACCATAACAAAGAGCTAAAAATACATTAATACAAATGTAGAATTTGGTTAGAAATCTTTAAACAACACTAAAGATTATCGCCTTCAATATATAAAGAATTTACCAGAAACTCAATATTTTCGAAGGGGTTAACACATGGATTTTGAGAAAATTTCATAAAATATGACACTATGGTTTTAATGAATAGTTGCATCCTGCACTTACCTATTATGATGCTCAAAGAGATTTGGAGCCTTTGTTGTCTCCCTTTTTCAAGAAAATAGTTATTTTATAGTGGTTATTTCATCGATTTAGAGAGTATTATGAAGTTTTACTAAATTAATTGATAAACAATTTATAAATATTCCCATATTCCATGAAAAAGAACTTAAAATATATTAATACAAATGTAGAAAGTGGTTAGAAATTATAAAACAACACTAAATATTATAGGCTTCAGTATATAAAGTATTAACCAAAAATTTAATATTTTCGAAGGGGTTAACATATGGATTTTGAGAAAATTTCAAAAAATATGACAATATTTTTAATGCATAGTTTCATCCTGCACTAACCTATGATGATGTTCAAAGAGATTTGGAGCCTTTGTTGTCTCCGTTTTTCAAGAAAATAGTTATTTTACAGTGGTTATTTCATCGATTTAGGGAGTATTATGAAGTTTTACTAAATTAATTGATAAAAAATTTATAAATATTCCCATATACCATGAAAAAGAGCTTAAAATACATTAATACAAATGTAGAAAGTGATTAGAAATTTTAAAACAACATTAAAGATTATAGGCTTAAGTATATAAAGTATTTACCAAAAACTCAATATTTTCGAAGGGGTTAACACATGGATTTTGTGAAAATTTCAAAAAATATGACAATATTTTTTTAATGCATAGTTGCATCCTGCACTTACCTATGATGATGTTTAAAGAGGTTTGGAACCTTTGTTGTCTCCGGTTTTCAAGAAAATAGATATTTTATAGTAGTTATTTAATCGATTTAGGGAGAATTATGAAATTTTACTAAATTAATTGATAAATTTTTTATAAATATTCCCATATACCATGAAAAAGAGCTAAAAATACATTAATACAAATGTAGAATTTGGTTAGAAATTTTTAAACAACACTACAGATTATAGGCTTCAATATATAAAGAATTTACCAGAAACTCAATATTTTCGAAGGGGTTAACACATGGATTTTGAGAAAATTTCATAAAATATGACACTATGGTTTTAATGCGTAGTTTCATCCTACACTAACCTATGATGATGTTCAAAGAGATTTGAAGCCTTTGTTGTCTCCGTTTTTCAAGAAAATAGTTTTATGGTGGTTATTCCATCGATTTTGGGAGTATTATGAAGTTTTACTAAATTAATTACTAAAAAAATAATAATGATTCCCATATACCATGTAAAAGAGCTTAAAATACATTAATACAAATGTAGAAAGTGCTTAGAAAATTTAAAACCACACTAAAGATTATAGGCCTAAGTATATAAAGTATTTTCCAAAAACTCAATATTTTCGAAGGGGTTAACACATGGATTTTGAGAAAATTTCAAAAAATATGACAATATTATTTTAATGCATAGTTGCTTCCTGCACTACCTATGATGATGTTCAAAGAAGTTTGGAGCATTTGTTGTCTCCGGTTTTGAAGAAAATAGTTATTTTATAGTAGTATTTCATCGCGATTTAGGGAGAATTATGAAGTTTTACTAAATTAATTGATAAGCAAATTATAATAAATCCATATACCATGAAAAAGAGCTTAAATACATTAATACAAATATAGAAAGTGGTTAGAAATTTTAAAACAACATTAAAGATTATAGGCTTAAGTATATAAAGTATTTACCAAAAACTCAATATTTTCGAAGGGGTTAACATATGGATTTTGAGAAAATTTCAAAAATATGACAATATTTTTTTAATGCATTGTTGCATCCTCCACTTACCTATGATGATGTTTAAAGAGGTTTGGAGCCTTTGTTGTCTCCGGTTTTCAAGAAAATAGTTATTTTATAGTAGTTATTTCATCGATTTAGGGAGAATTATGAAGTTTTACTAAATTAATTGATAAAAAAATTATAAATATTCCCATATACCATAAAAAAAGAGCTTAAAATACATTAATACAAATGTAGAAAGTGGTTAGAAATTTTAAAAACATTAAAGATTATAGGCTTAAGTATATAAAGTATTTACCAAAAACTAAATATTTTCGAAGGGGTTAACACATGGATTTAGTGAAAATTTCAAAAAATATGAAAATATTTTTTTAATGCATAGTTGCATCCTGCACTTACCTATGATGGTGTTTAAAGAGGTTTGGAGCCTTTGTTGTCTCCGGTTTTCAAGAAAATAGTTATTTTATAGTATTTATTTCATTGATTTAGGGAGAATTATGAAGTTTTACTAAATTAATTGATAAAAAAATTTATAAATATTCCCATATACCATGAAAAAGAGGTAAAAATACATTAATACAAATGTAGAATTTGGTTAGAAATTTTTAAACAACACTAAAGATTATAGGATTCAATATATAAAGAATTTACGAAAAACTCAATATTTTCGAAGGGGTTAACATATGGATTTTGAGAAAATTTCAAAAAATATGACAATATTGTTTTAATTCATAGTTTCATCCTGCACTAACCTATGATGATGTTCAAAGAGATTTGGAGCCTTTGTTGTCTCCGCTTTTCAAGAAAATAGTTATTTTACAGTGGTTATTTCATCGATTTAGGGAGTATTATGAAGTTTTACTAAATTAATTGATAAAAATTATAAATATTCTCATATACCATGAAAAAGAGCTTAAAATACATTAATACAAATGTAGAAAGTGGTTTGAAATTTTAAAACAACATTAAAGATTATAGGCTTAAGTATATAAAGTATTTACCAAAAACTCAATATTTTCGAAGGGGGTTACACATGGATTTTGTGAAAATTTCAAAAAATATGACAATATTTTTTTAATGCATAGTTGCATCCTGCACTTACCTATGATGATGTTCAAAGAGGTTTGGAGCATTTGTTGTCTCCGATTTTCAAGAAAATAGTTATTTTATAATAGTTATTTCATCGATTTAGGGAGTATTGTGAAGTTTTACTAAATTAATTGATAAACAAATTATAAATATTCCCATATACCATGAAAAAGAGCTTAAAATACATAAATACAAATGTAGAAAGTAGTTAGAAATTTTAAAACAACATTAAAGATTATAGGCGTAAGTATATAAAGTATTTACCAAAAACTCAATATATTCGAAGGGTTTTAACATATGGATTTTGAGAAAATTTCAAAACATATGACAATATTTTTTTAATGCATAGTTGCATCCTGCACTTACCTATCATGATGTTTAAAGAGGTTTGGAGCCTTTGTTGTCTCCGGTTTTCATGAAAATAGTTATTTTATAGTAGTTATTTCGTCGATTTAGGGAGAATTATGAAGTTTTACTAAATTAATTGATAAAATTTTAAAAATATTCCCATATACCATGAAAAAGAGCTTAAAATACATTAATACAAATGTAGAATTTGGTTAGAAATTTTAAAACAACACTATAAGATATAGGCTTCAATATATAAAAATTTACCAAAAACTCAATATTTTCGAAGGGGTTAACACATGGATTTTGAGAAATTTCATAAAATATGACAATATTTTTTTAATGCATAGTTGCATCCTGCACTTACCTATTATGATGTTCAAAGAGATTTGGAGCTTTGTTCTCTCTCTTTTTCAAGAAAATAGTTATTTTATAGTAGTTATTTCATCGATTTAGGGAGAATTATGAAGTTTTACTAAATTAATTGATAAACAATTTATAAATATTCCCATATTCCATGAAAAAGAGCTTAAAATACATTAATACAAATGTAGAAAGTGGTTAGAAATTTTAAAACAACACTAAATATTATAGGCTTCAGTATATAAAGTATTAACCAAAAACTCAATATTTTCAAAGGGGTTAACATATGGATTTTGAGAAAATTTCAAAAAATATGACAATATTTTTTTAATGCATAGTTCATCCTGCACTAACCTATGATGATGTTCAAAGAGATTTGGAGCCTTTGTTGTCTCCGTTTTTCAAGAAAATATTTATTTTATAGTATTATTCCATCGATTTTGGGAGTTTTATGAAGTTTTACTAAATTAATTAATATAAAAATAATAATGATTCCCATATACCATGGAAAAGAACTTAAAATACATTAATACAAATTAGAAAGTGCTTAGAAATTTAAAACCACACTAAAGATTATAGGCTTAAGTATATAAAGTATTTTCCAAAACTCAATATTTTCGAAGGATTAACACATGGATTTTTAGAAAATTTCAAAAAATATGACAATATTTTTTTAATCCATAGTTGCATCCTGCACTTACCTATGATGATGTTCAAAGAGGTTTGGAGCATTTGTTGTCTCCGGTTTTCAAGAAAAAAGTTATTTTATAGTAGTTATTTCATCATATTAGGGAGAATTATGAAGTTTTACTAAATTAATTTATAAGCAAATTATAAATATTCTCATATACCGTGAAAAAGAGCTAAAATACATTAATACAAATGTAGAATTTGTTAGAATTTTAAAACAACACTGAAGATTATAGGCTTCAATATATAAAGAATTTACCAAAAATTCAATATTTTCGAAGGGGTTAACACATGGATTTTGAGAAAATTTCATAAAATATGACACAATGGTTTAATGTGTAGTTTCATCCTGCACTAACCTATGATGATGTTCAAAAGATTTGGAGCCTTTGTTGTCTCCGTTTTTCAAGAAAATAGTTATTTTATAGTGGTTATTCCATCGATTTATGGAGTATTATGAAGTTTTACTAAATTAATTGATAAAAAAATAATAATGATTCCCATATACCATGAAAAAGAGCTTAAATACATTATACAAATGTTGAAAGTGGTTAGAAATTTTAAAACAACATTAAAGATTACAGGCTTAAGTATATAAAGTATTTTCCAAAAACTCAATATTTTCGAAGGGTTAACACATGGATTTTGAGAAATTTCAAAAAATATGACAATATTTTTTTAATGTATAGTTGCATCCTGCACTTACCTATGATGCTGTTCAAAGAGGTTTGGAGCCTTTGTTGTCTCCGGTTTTCAAGAAAATAGTTATTTTATAGTAGTTATTTCATCGATTTAGGGAGAATTATGAAGTTTTACTAAATTAATTGATAAAAATTATAAATATTCCCATATACCGTGAAAAAGAGCTAAAATACATTAATGCAAATGTAGAATTTGGTTAGAATTTTTAAACAACACTAAAGATTATAGGCTTCAATATATAAAGTATTTCCAAAAACTCAATATTTTACACATGGATTTTGAGAAAATTCAAAAATATGACAATATTTTTTTAATGCATAGTTGCATCCTGCACTTACCTATTATGATGTTCAAAGAGATTTGGAGCCTTTTTTGTCTCCATTTTTCAAGAAAATAGTTATTTTATAGTGGTTATTTCATCGATTTAGGGAGTATTATGAAGTTTTACTAAATTAATTGATAAAAATTTATAAATATTCCCATATTCTAGAAAAAGAGCTTAAAATACATTAATACAAATGTAGAAAGTGGTTAGAAATTTTAAAACAACACACTAAATATTATAGGCTTCAGTATATAAAGTATTAACCAAAAACTCAATATTTTCGAAGGAGTTAACATATGGATTTTGAGAAAATTTCAAAAAATATGACAATATTGTGTTAATGCATAGTTTCATCCTGCACTAACCTATGATGATGTTCAAAGATATTTGGAGCCTTTGTTGTCTCCGTTTTTCAAGAAAATAGTTATTTTATAGTGTTTATTCCATCGATTTTGGGACTATTATGAAGTTTTACTAAATTAATTAATAAAAAAATAATAATGATTCCCATATAGCATGGAAAAGAGCTTAAAATACATTAATTCAAATGTAGAAAGTGCTTAGAAAATTTAAAACCACACTAAAGATTATAGGCTTAAGTATATAAAGTATTTTCCAAAAACGCAATATTTTCGAAGGGGTTAACACATGGATTTTGAGAAAATTTCAAAAAATATTACAATATTTTTTTAATCCATAGTTGCATCATGCACTTACCTATGATGATGTTCAAAGAGGTTTGGAGCCTTTGTTGTCTCCGGTTTTCAAGAAAATAGTTATTTTATAGTAGTTATTTCATCGATTTAGGGAGAATTATGAAGTTTTACTAAATTAATTGATAAAACAATTAATAAATATTCCCATATACCGTGAAAAAGAGCTAAAATACATTAATACAAATGTAAAATTTGGTTAGAAATTTTTAAACAACACTAAAGATTATTGGCTTTAATATATAAAGTATTTACCAAAAACTCAATATTTTCGAAGGGGTTAACACATGGATTTTGAGAAAATTTCAAAAAATATGACAATATTTTTTTAATGCATAGTTGCATCCTGCACTTACCTATTATGATGTTCAAAGAGATTTGGAGCCTTTGTTGTCTCCTTTTTCAAGAAAATAGTTATTTTATAGTGGTAATTTCATCGATTTAGGGAGTATTATGAAGTTTTACTAAATTAATTGATAAACAATTTATAAAAATTCCCATATTCCATGAAAAAGAGCTTAAAATACATTAATACAAATGTAGAAAGTGGTTAGAAATTTTAAAACAACACTAAATATTATAGGCTTCAGTATATAAAGTACTAACCAAAAAATCAATATTTTCGAAGGGGTTAACATATGGATTTTGAGAAAATTTCAAAAAATATGACAATATTGTCTTAATGCATAGTTTCATCCTGCACTAACCTATGATGATGTTCAAAGAGATTTGGAGCCTTTGTTGTCTCCGTTTTTCAAGAAAATAGTTATTTTATAGTGTTTATTCCATCGATTTTGGGAGTATTATGAAGTTTTACAAAATTAATTAATAAAAAAATAATATTGATTCCCATATACCATGGAAAATAGCTTAAAATACATTAATACAAATGTAGAAAGTGCTTAGAAAATTTAAAACCACACTAAATATTATAGGCTTTAGTATATAAAGTATTTTCCAAAAACTCAATATTTTCGAAGGGGTTAACACATGGATTTTGAGAAAATTTCAAAAAATATGACAATATTTTTTTTAATGCATAGTTGCATCCTGCACTTACCTATTATGATGTTCAAAGAGATTTGGAGCCTTTTTTGTCTCCCTTTTTCAAGAAAATAGTTATTTTATAGTGGTTATTTCATCGATTTAGGGAGTATTATGAAGTTTTACTAAATTAATTGATAAACAATTTATAAATATTCCCATATTCCATGAAAAAGAGCTTAAAATACATTAATACAAATGTAGAAAGTGGTTAGAAATTTTAAAACAACACTAAATATTATAGGCTTCAGTATATAAAGTACTAACCAAAAAATCAATATTTTCGAAGGGGTTAACATATGGATTTTGAGAAAATTTCAAAAAATATGACAATATTGTTTAATGCATAGTTTCATCCTGCACTAACCTATGATGATGTTCAAAGAGATTTGGAGCCTTTGTTGTCTCCGTTTTTCAAGAAAATAGTTATTTTATAGTGTTTATTCCATCGATTTTGGAGTATTATGAAGTTTTACAAAATTAATTAATAAAAAAATAATATTGATTCCCATATACCATGAAAAATAGCTTAAAATACATTAATACAAATGTAGAAAGTGCTTAGAAAATTTAAAACACACTAAATATTATAGGCTTTAGTATATAAAGTATTTTCCAAAAACTCAATATTTTCGAAGGGGTTAACACATGGATTTTGAGAAAATTTCAAAAAATATGACAATATTTTTTTTAATGCATAGTTGCATCCTGCACTTACCTATTATGATGTTCAAAGAGATTTGGAGCCTTTTTTGTCTCTCTTTTTCAAGAAAATAGTTATTTTATAGTGGTTATTTCATCGATTTAGGGAGTATTATGAAGTTTTACTAAATTAATTGATAAACAATTTATAAATATTCCCATATTCCTAGAAAAAGAGCTTAAAATACATTAATACAAATGTAGAAAGTGGTTAGAAATTTTAAAACAACACTAAATATTATAGGCTTCAGTATATAAAGTATTAACCAAAAACTCAATATTTTCGAAGAGGTTAACATATGGATTTTGAGAAAATTTCAAAAAATATGACAATATTGTGTTAATGCATAGTTTCATCCTGCACTACCCTATGATGATGTTCAAAGAGATTTGGAGCCTTTGTTGTCTCCGTTTTTCAAGAAAATAGTTATTTTATAGTGTTTATTCCATCGATTTTGGGACTATTATGAAGTTTTACTAAATTAATTATTAAAAAAATAATAATGATTCCCATATACCATGGAAAAGAGCTTAAAATACATTAATACAAATGTAGAAAGTGCTTAGAAAATTTAAAACCACACTAAAGATTATAGGCTTAAGTATATAAAGTATTTTCCAAAAACGCAATATTTTCGAAGGGGTTAACACATGGATTTTGAGAAAATTTCAAAAAATATACAATATTTTTTTAATCCATAGTTGCATCTTGCACTTACCTATGATGATGTTCAAAGAGGTTTGGAGCCTTTGTTGTCTCCGGTTTTCAAGAAAATAGTTATTTTATAGCAGTTATTTCATCGATTTAGGGAGAATTATGAAGTTTTACTAAATTAATTGATAAAAAAATTTATAAATATTCCCATATACCGTGAAAAAGAGCTAAAAATACATTAATACAAATGTAGAATTTGGTTAGAAATTTTTAAACAACACTAAAGATTATAGGCTTTAATATATAAAGTATTTACCAAAAACTCAATATTTTCGAAGGGGTTAACACATGGATTTTGAGAAAATTTCAAAAATATGACAATATTTTTTTAATGCATAGTTGCATCCTGCACTTACCTATTATGATGTTCAAAGAGATTTGGAGCCTTTGTTGTCTCCCTTTTCAAGAAAATAGTTATTTTATAGTGGTAATTTCATCGATTTAGGGAGTATTATGAAGTTTTACTAAATTAATTGATAAACAATTTATAAATATTCCCATATTCCATGAAAAAGAGCTTAAAATACATTAATACAAATGTAGAAAGTGGTTAGAAATTTTAAAACAACACTAAATATTATAGGCTTCAGTATATAAAGTATTAACCAAAAATCAATATTTTCGAAGGGGTTAACATATGGATTTTGAGAAAATTTCAAAAAATATGACAATATTGTCTTAATGCATAGTTTCATCCTGCACTAACCTATGATGATGTTCAAAGAGATTTGGAGCCTTTGTTGTCTCCGTTTTTCAAGAAAATAGTTATTTTATAGTGTTTATTCCATCGATTTTGGGAGTATTATGAAGTTTTACAAAATTAATTGATAAAAAAATAATATTGATTCCCATATACCATGAAAAAGAGCTTAAAATACATTAATACAAATGTAGAAAGTGCTTAGAAATTTAAAAACACACTAAATATTATAGGCTTTAGTATATAAAGTATTTTCCAAAAACTCAATATTTTCGAAGGGGTTAACACATGGATTTTGAGAAAATTTCAAAAAATATGACAATATTTTTTTAATCCATAGTTGCATCCTGCACTTACCTATGATGATGTTCAAAGAGGTTTAGAGCATTTGTTGTCTCCGGTTTTCAAGAAAATAATTATTTTATAGTAGTTATTTCATCGATTTAGGGAGAATTATGAAGTTTTACTAAATTAATTGATAAAAAATTTATAAATATTCCCATATACCATGAAAAAGAGCTTAAAATACATTAATACAAATGTAGAATTTGGTTAGAAATTTTTAAACAACACTAAAGATTATAGGCTTCAATATATAAATATTTACCAAAAACTCAATATTTTCGAAGGGGTTGGTTAACACATGGATTTTGAGAAAATTTCAAAAAATATGACAATATTTTTTAATCATAGTTGCATCCTGCACTTACCTATTATGATGTTCAAAGAGATTTGGAGCCTTTGTTGTCTCCCTTTTTCAAGAAAATAGTTATTTTATAGTGGTAATTTCATCGATTTAGGGAGTATTATGAAGTTTTACTAAATTAATTGATAAACAATTTATAAATATTCCCATATTCCATGAAAAGAGCTTAAAATACATTAATACAAATGTAGAAAGTGGTTAGAAATTTTAAAACAACACTAAAGATTATAGGCTTAAGTATATAAAGTATTTCCAAAAACTCAATATTTTTGAAGGGGTTAACACATGGATTTTGAGAAAATTTCAAAAAATATGACAATATTTTTTTAATCCATAGTTGCATCCTGCACTTACCTATGATGATGTTCAAAGAGGTTTGGAGCATTTGTTGTCTCCGGTTTTCAAGAAAATAGTTATTTTATAGTAGTTATTTCATCGATTTAGGGAGAATTATGAAGTTTTACTAAATTAATTGATAAAAAATTTATAAATATTCCCATATACCGTGAAAAAGAGCTAAAAATACATTAATACAAATGTAGAATTTGGTTAGAAACTTTTAAACAACACTAAAGATTATAGGCTTCAATATATAAAGTATTTACCAAAAACTCAATATTTTCGAAGGGGTACACATGGATTTTGAGAAAATTTCAAAAAATATGACAATATTTTTTTAATCCATAGTTGCATCCTGCACTTACCTATGATGATGTTCAAAGAGGTTTGGAGCATTTGTTGTCTCCGGTTTTCAAGAAAATAGTTATTTTATAGTAGTTATTTCATCGATTTATGGAGAATTATGAAGTTTTACTAAATTAATTGATAAACAAATTATAAATATTCTCATATACCGTGAAAAAGAGCTAAAAATACATTAATACAAATGTAGAATTTGGTTAGAAATTTTTAAACAACACTGAAGATTATAGGCTTCAATATATAAAGAATTTACCAAAAACTCAATTTTTTCGAAGGGATTAACACATGGATTTTGAGAAAATTTCATAAAATATGACACTATGGTTTTAATGCGTAGTTTCATCATGCACTAACCTATGATGATGTTCAAAGAGATTTGGAGCTTTTGTTGTCTCCGTTTTTCAAGAAAATAGTTATTTTATAGTGGTTATTCCATCGATTTAGGGAGTATTATGAAGTTTTACTAAATTAATTGATAAAAAAATAATAAAGATTCCCATAAACCATGAAAAAATAGCTTAAAATACATTAATACAAATGTAGAAAGTGGTTCGAAATTTTAAAACAAAATTAAAGATTATAATGCATAGTGGTTAACATATGGATTTTAATGCATAGTTGCATCCTGCACTTACCTATTATGATGTTCAAAGAGATTTGGAGCCTTTTTTGTCTCCCTTTTTCAAGAAAATAGTTATTTTATAGTGGTTATTTCATCGATTTAGGGAGTATTATGAAGTTTTACTAAATTAATTGATAAACAATTTATAAATATTCCCATATACCGTGAAAAAGAGCTTAAAATACATTAATACAAATGTAGAAAGTGGTTAGAAATTTTAAAACAACACTAAATATTATAGGCTTCAGTATATAAAGTATTAACCAAAAACTCAATATTTTCGAAGAGGTTAACATATGGATTTTGAGAAAATTTCAAAAAATATGACAATATTGTGTTAATGCATAGTTTCATCCTGCACTTACCTATGATGATGTTCAAAGAGATTTGGAGCCTTTGTTGTCTCCGTTTTTCAAGAAAATAGTTATTTTATAGTGTTTATTCCATCGATTTTGGGACTATTATGAAGTTTTACTAAATTAATTAATAAAAAAATAATAATGATTCCCATATACCATGGAAAAGAGCTTAAAATACATTAATACAAATGTAGAAAGTGCTTAGAAAATTTAAAACCACACTAAAGATTATAGGCTTAAGTATATAAAGTATTTTCCAAAAACGCAATATTTTCGAAGGGGTTAACACATGGATTTTGAGAAAATTTCAAAAAATATTACAATATTTTTTTAATCCATAGTTGCATCTTGCACTTACCTATGATGATGTTCAAAGAGGTTTGGAGCCTTTGTTGTCTCCGGTTTTCAAGAAAATAGTTATTTTATAGTAGTTATTTCATCGATTTAGGGAGAATTATGAAGTTTTACTAAATTAATTGATAAAAAAATTATAAATATTCCCATATACCGTGAAAAAGAGCTAAAAATACATTAATACAAATGTAGAATTTGGTTAGAAATTTTTAAACAACACTAAAGATTATAGGCTTTAATATATAAAGTATTTACCAAAAACTCAATATTTTCGAAGGGGTTAACACATGGATTTTGAGAAAATTTCAAAAAATATGACAATATTTTTTTAATGCATAGTTGCATCCTGCACTTACCTATTATGATGTTCAAAGAGATTTGGAGCCTTTGTTGTCTCCCTTTTTCAAGAAAATAGTTATTTTATAGTGGTAATTTCATCGATTTAGGGAGTATTATGAAGTTTTACTAAATTAATTGATAAACAATTTATAAATATTCCCATATTCCATGAAAAAGAGCTTAAAATACATTAATACAAATGTAGAAAGTGGTTAGAAATTTTAAAACAACACTAAATATTATAGGCTTCAGTATATAAAGTATTAACCAAAAAATCAATATTTTCGAAGGGGTTAACATATGGATTTTGAGAAAATTTCAAAAAATATGACAATATTGTCTTAATGCATAGTTTCATCCTGCACTAACCTATGATGATGTTCAAAGAGATTTGGAGCCTTTGTTGTCTCCGTTTTTCAAGAAAATAGTTATTTTATAGTGTTTATTCCATCGATTTTGGAGTATTATGAAGTTTTACAAAATTAATTAATAAAAAAATAATATTGATTCCCATATACCATGGAAAATAGCTTAAAATACATTAATACAAATGTAGAAAGTGCTTAGAAAATTTAAAACCACACTAAATATTATAGGCTTAAGTATATAAAGTATTTTCCAAAAACTCAATATTTTCGAAGGGGTTAACACATGGATTTTGAGAAAATTTCAAAAAATATGACAATATTTTTTTAATCCATAGTTGCATCCTGCACTTACCTATGATGATGTTCAAAGAGGTTTGAGCATTTGTTGTCTCCGGTTTTCAAGAAAATAATTATTTTATAGTAGTTATTTCATCGATTTAGGGAGAATTATGAAGTTTTACTAAATTAATTGATAAAAAATTTATAAATATTCCCATATACCGTGAAAAAGAGCTTAAAATACATTAATACAAATGTAGAATTTGGTTAGAAATTTTTAAACAACACTAAAGATTATAGGCTTCAATATATAAATTATTTACCAAAAACTCAATATTTTCGAAGGGGTTGGTTAACACATGGATTTTGAGAAAATTTCAAAAAATATGACAATATTTTTTTAATGCATAGTTGCATCCTGCACTTACCTATTATGATGTTCAAAGAGATTTGGAGCCTTTGTTGTCTCCCTTTTTCAAGAAAATAGTTATTTTATAGTGGTAATTTCATCGATTTAGGGAGTATTATGAAGTTTTA
The DNA here is from genome assembly GCF_020379485.1 of Brassica napus. NCBI lineage: Eukaryota > Viridiplantae > Streptophyta > Magnoliopsida > Brassicales > Brassicaceae > Brassica > Brassica napus. The sequence goes on along the minus strand of NC_063434.1, from coordinate 30,346,414 downwards.
CTAAATTAATTGATAAACAATTTATAAATATTCCCATATTCCATGAAAAAGAGCTTAAAATACATTAATACAAATGTAGAAAGTGGTTAGAAATTTTAAAACAACACTAAATATTATAGGCTTAAGTATATAAAGTATTTTCCAAAAACTCAATATTTTTGAAGGGGTTAACACATGGATTTTGAGAAAATTTCAAAAAATATGACAATATTTTTTTAATCATAGTTGCATCCTGCACTTACCTATGATGATGTTCAAAGAGGTTTGGAGCATTTGTTGTCTCCGGTTTTCAAGAAAATAGTTATTTTATAGTAGTTATTTCATCGATTTAGGGAGAATTATGAAGTTTTACTAAATTAATTGATAAAAAAATTATAAATATTCCCATATACCGTGAAAAAGAGCTAAAATACATTAATACAAATGTAGAATTTGGTTAGAAATTTTAAACAACACTAAAGATTATAGGCTTCAATATATAAAGTATTTACCAAAAACTTCAATATTTTCGAAGGGGTACACATGGATTTTGAGAAAATTTCAAAAAATATGACAATATTTTTTTAATCCATAGTTGCATCCTGCACTTACCTATGATGATGTTCAAAGAGGTTTGGAGCATTTGTTGTCTCCGGTTTTCAAGAAAATAGTTATTTTATAGTAGTTATTTCATCGATTTATGGAGAATTATGAAGTTTTACTAAATTAATTAAAACAAATTATAAATATTCTCATATACCGTGAAAAAGAGCTAAAAATACATTAATACAAATGTAGAATTTGGTTAGAAATTTTTAAACAACACTGAAGATTATAGGCTTCAATATATAAAGAATTTACCAAAAACTCAATTTTTTCGAAGGGATTAACACATGGATTTTGAGAAAATTTCATAAAATATGACACTATGGTTTTAATGCGTAGTTTCATCATGCACTAACCTATGATGATGTTCAAAGAGATTTGGAGCTTTGTTGTCTCCGTTTTTCAAGAAAATAGTTATTTTATAGTGGTTATTCCATCGATTTAGGGAGTATTATGAAGTTTTACTAAATTAATTGATAAAAAAATAATAAAGATTCCCATAACCATGAAAAATAGCTTAAAATACATTAATACAAATGTAGAAAGTGGTTAGAAATTTTAAAACAAAATTAAAGATTATAGGCTTAAGTATATAATGTATTTACCAAAAACTCAATATTTTCGAAGGGGTTAACACATGGATTTTGAGAAAATTTCAAAAAAATGTGACAATATTTTTTTAATGCATAGTTGCATCCTGCACTTACCTATTATGATGTTCAAAGAGATTTGGAGCCTTTGTTGTGTCCCTTTTTCAAGAAAATAGTTATTTTATAGTGGTTATTTTATCGATTTAGGGAGTATTATGAAGTTTTACTAAATTAATTGATAAAAAATTTATAAATATTCCCATATACCGTGAAAAAGAGCTAAAAATACATTAATACAAATGTAGAATTTGGTTAGAAATTTTTAAACAACACTAAAGATTATAGGCTTCAATATATAAAGTATTTACCAAAAACTCAATATTTTCGAAGGGGTTAACACATGGATTTTGAGAAAATTTCAAAAAATATGACAATATTTTTTTAATGCATAGTTGCATCCTGCACTTACCTATTATGATGTTCAAAGAGATTTGGAGCCTTTGTTGTCTCCGTTTTTCAAGAAAATAGTTATTTTTAGTGTTTATTCCATCGATTTTGGGACTATTATGAAGTTTTACTAAATTAATTAATAAAAAAATAATAATGATTCCCATATACCATGGAAAAGAGCTTAAAATACATTAATACAAATGTAGAAAGTGCTTAGAAAATTTAAAACCACACTAAAGATTATAGGCTTAAGTATATAAAGTATTTTCCAAAAACGCAATATTTTCGAAGGGGTTAACACATGGATTTTGAGAAAATTTCAAAAAATATTACAATATTTTTTTAATCCATAGTTGCATCTTGCACTTACCTATGATGATGTTCAAAGAGGTTTGGAGCCTTTGTTGTCTCCGGTTTTCAAGAAAATAGTTATTTTATAGCAGTTATTTCATCGATTTAGGGAGAATTATGAAGTTTTACTAAATTAATTGATAAAAAAATTTATAAATATTCCCATATACCGTGAAAAAGAGCTAAAAATACATTAATACAAATGTAGAATTTGGTTAGAAATTTTTAAACAACACTAAAGATTATAGGCTTTAATATATAAAGTATTTACCAAAAACTCAATATTTTCGAAGGGGTTAACACATGGATTTTGAGAAAATTTCAAAAAATATGACAATATTTTTTTAATGCATAGTTGCATCCTGCACTTACCTATTATGATGTTCAAAGAGATTTGGAGCCTTTGTTGTCTCCCTTTTTCAAGAAAATAGTTATTTTATAGTGGTAATTTCATCGATTTAGGGAGTATTATGAAGTTTTACTAAATTAATTGATAAACAATTTATAAATATTCCCATATTCCATGAAAAAGAGCTTAAAATACATTAATACAAATGTAGAAAGTGGTTAGAAATTTTAAAACAACACTAAATATTATAGGCTTCAGTATATAAAGTATTAACCAAAAAATCAATATTTTCGAAGGGGTTAACATATGGATTTTGAGAAAATTTCAAAAAATATGACAATATTGTCTTAATGCATAGTTTCATCCTGCACTAACCTATGATGATGTTCAAAGAGATTTGGAGCCTTTGTTGTCTCCGTTTTTCAAGAAAATAGTTATTTTATAGTGTTTATTCCATCGATTTTGGGAGTATTATGAAGTTTTACAAAATTAATTAATAAAAAAATAATATTGATTCCCATATACCATGGAAAATAGCTTAAAATACATTAATACAAATGTAGAAAGTGCTTAGAAAATTTAAAACCACACTAAATATTATAGGCTTTAGTATATAAAGTATTTTCCAAAAACTCAATATTTTCGAAGGGGTTAACACATGGATTTTGAGAAAATTTCAAAAAATATGACAATATTTTTTTTAATCCATAGTTGCATCCTGCACTTACCTATGATGATGTTCAAAGAGGTTTAGAGCATTTGTTGTCTCCGGTTTTCAAGAAAATAATTATTTTATAGTAGTTATTTCATCGATTTAGGGAGAATTATGAAGTTTTACTAAATTAATTGATAAAAAATTTATAAATATTCCCATATACCGTGAAAAAGAGCTTAAAATACATTAATACAAATGTAGAATTTGGTTAGAAATTTTTAAACAACACTAAAGATTATAGGCTTCAATATATAAATTATTTACCAAAAACTCAATATTTTCGAAGGGGGTTGGTTAACACATGGATTTTGAGAAAATTTCAAAAAATATGACAATATTTTTTTAATCCATAGTTGCATCCTGCACTTACCTATTATGATGTTCAAAGAGATTTGGAGCCTTTGTTGTCTCCCTTTTTCAATAAAATAGTTATTTTATAGTGGTAATTTCATCGATTTAGGGAGTATTATGAAGTTTTACTAAATTAATTGATAAACAATTTATAAATATTCCCATATTCCATGAAAAAGAGCTTAAAATACATTAATACAAATGTAGAAAGTGGTTAGAAATTTTAAAACAACACTAAATATTATAGGCTTAAGTATATAAAGTATTTTCCAAAAACTCAATATTTTTGAAGGGGTTAACACATGGATTTTGAGAAAATTTCAAAAAATATGACAATAATTTTTTTAATCCATAGTTGCATCCTGCACTTACCTATGATGATGTTCAAAGAGGTTTGGAGCATTTGTTGTCTCCGGTTTTCAAGAAAATAGTTATTTTATAGTAGTTATTTCATCGATTTAGGGAGAATTATGAAGTTTTACTAAATTAATTGATAAAAAATTTATAAATATTCCCATATACCGTGAAAAAGAGCTAAAAATACATTAATACAAATGTTGAATTTGGTTAGAAACTTTTAAACAACACTAAAGATTATAGGCTTCAATATATAAAGTATTTACCAAAAACTCAATATTTTCGAAGGGGTACACATGGATTTTGAGAAAATTTCAAAAAATATGACAATATTTTTTTATCCATAGTTGCATCCTGCACTTACCTATGATGATGTTCAAAGAGGTTTGGAGCATTTGTTGTCTCCGGTTTTCAAGAAAATAGTTATTTTATAGTAGTTATTTCATCGATTTATGGAGAATTATGAAGTTTTACTAAATTAATTGATAAACAAATTATAAATATTCTCATATACCGTGAAAAAGAGCTAAAAATACATTAATACAAATGTAGAATTTGGTTAGAAATTTTTAAACAACACTGAAGATTATAGGCTTCAATATATAAAGAATTTACCAAAAACTCAATTTTTTCGAAGGGATTAACACATGGATTTTGAGAAAATTTCATAAAATATGACACTATGGTTTTAATGCGTAGTTTCATCATGCACTAACCTATGATGATGTTCAAAGAGATTTGGAGCTTTTGTTGTCTCCGTTTTTCAAGAAAATAGTTATTTTATAGTGGTTATTCCATCGATTTAGGGAGTATTATGAAGTTTTACTAAATTAATTGATAAAAAAATAATAAAGATTCCCATAAACCATGAAAAAATAGCTTAAAATACATTAATACAAATGTAGAAAGTGGTTCGAAATTTTAAAACAAAATTAAAGATTATAGGCTTAAGTATATAATGTATTTACCAAAAACTCAATATTTTCGAAGGGGATAACACATGAATTTTGAGAAAATTTCAAAAAAATGTGATAATATTTTTTTAATGCATAGTTGCATCCTGCACTTACCTATTATGATGTTCAAAGAGATTTGGAGCCTTTGTTGTGTCCCTTTTTCAAGAAAATAGTTATTTTATAGTGGTTATTTTATCGATTTATGGAGTATTATGAAGTTTTACTAAATTAATTGATAAAAAATTTATAAATATTCCCATATACCGTGAAAAAGAGCTAAAAATACATTAATACAAATGTAGAATTTGGTTAGAAATTTTTAAACAACACTAAAGATTATAGGCTTCAATATATAAAGTATTTACCAAAAACTCAATATTTTCGAAGGGGTTAACACATGGATTTTGAGAAAATTTCAAAAAATATGACAATATTTTTTTAATGCATAGTTGCATCCTGCACTTACCTATTATGATGTTCAAAGAGATTTGGAGCCTTTGTTGTCTCCCTTTTTCAAGAAAATAGTTATTTTATAGTGGTAATTTCATCGATTTAGGGAGTATTATGAAGTTTTACTAAATTAATTGATAAACAATTTATAAATATTCCCATATTCCATGAAAAAGAGCTTAAAATACATTAATACAAATGTAGAAAGTGGTTAGAAATTTTAAAACAACACTAAATATTATAGGCTTCAATATATAAAGTATTAACCAAAAATTCAATATTTTCAAAGGGGTTAACATATGGATTTTGAGAAAATTTCAAAAAATATGACAATATTGTCTTAATGCATAGTTTCATCCTGCACTAACCTATGATGATGTTCAAAGAGATTTGGAGCCTTTGTTGTCTCCGTTTTTCAAGAAAATAGTTATTTTATAGTGTTTATTCCATCGATTTTGGGAGTATTATGAAGTTTTACAAAATTAATTAATAAAAAAATAATAATGATTCCCATATACCATGGAAAAGAGCTTAAAATACATTAATAAAAATATAGAAAGTGCTTAGAAAATTTAAAACCACACTAAATATTATAGGCTTAAGTATATAAAGTATTTTCCAAAAACTCAATATTTTCGAAGGGGTTAACACATGGATTTTGAGAAAATTTCAAAAAATATGACAATATTTTTTTAATCCATAGTTGCATCCTGCACTTACCTATGATGATGTTCAAAGAGGTTTGGAGCATTTGTTGTCTCCGGTTTTCAAGAAAATAATTATTTTATAGTAGTTATTTCATCGATTTAGGGAGAATTCTGAAGTTTTACTAAATTAATTGATAAAAAATTTATAAATATTCCCATAAAACTTGAAAAAGAGCTAAAAATACATTAATACAAATGTAGAATATGGTTAGAAATTTTAAAACAACACTAAAGATTATAGGCTTCAATATATAACGTATTTACCAAAAACTCAATATTTTCGAAGGGGGTAACACATGGATTTTGAGAAAATTTCAAAAAATATGACAATATTTTTTTAATGCATAGTTTCATCCTGCACTTACCTATTATGATGTTCAAAGAGTTTTGGAGCCTTTGTTGTCTCCCTTTTTCAAGAAAATAGTTATTTTATAGTGGTAATTTCATCGATTTAGGGAGTATTATGAAGTTTTACTAAATTAATTGATAAACAATTTATAAATATTCCCATATTCCATGAAAAAGAGCTTAAAATACATTAATACAAATGTAGAAAGTGGTTAGAAATTTTAAAACAACACTAAATATTATAGGCTTCAGTATATAAAGTATTAACCAAAAACTCAATATTTTCGAAGGGGTTAACATATGGATTTTGAGAAAATTTCAAAAAATATGACAATATTGTCTTAATGCATAGTTTCATCCTGCACTAACCTATGATGATGTTCAAAGAGATTTTGAGCCTTTGTTGTCTCCGTTTTTCAAGAAAATAGTTATTTTATAGTGTTTATTCCATCGATTTTGGGAGTATTATGAAGTTTTACAAAATTAATTAATAAAAAAATAATATTGATTCCCATATACCATGGAAAATAGCTTAAAATACATTAATACAAATGTAGACAACCAAATATTGAAGCATATAATCTTTAGTGTTGTTTTAAAATTTCTATCCACATTACACATTTGTATTACTGTATTTTAAGCTTTTTTTAATGGTATATGGAAATCTTTATAATTTTTTATCAATTAATTTAGTAAAACTTCGTAATACACCCTAAATCGAAGGAATAACCACTATAAAATCACAATTTTTCTTGAAAAACGGAGACAACCAAATGCTCAAAACCTCTTTGAACATCATCAAATGTTAGTGGATGATGCAACTATGCATTAAAACAATATTGTCGTATTTTTGGAAATTTTATCTCAAATCTATGTGTTAATCCCTACGAAAATACTGAATTTTTAGTAAATATTTTATATACTGAACCTTATAATCTTTACTGTTGTTTTAAAATTTCTAACCATATTATAAATTTGTATTAATGTATGCTAAACTCTTTTTCATGGTTAATGAGCATCGTTCAATTGTTTTTATAAATTAATTTAGTAAAACTTCATAGTACTCCCTTTTTTTTTACAGAATCGTTTGCTTCACAAAAGAAAAAAAAACGCGTTTTGATAAATTAATGGATGACTAACACCTTTGATGGTCAATATATATAAGCACGATTTTGAGAGTTCATGTAGTATTTTTAATTTTACAGAATGAATGATTAACACCTTTGACGATCAATATATATAGAAGCACGATTTTAAGAATTCATGTAGTATTTTTGAATTTTTGTTTAGTTCGGTATGGAATATATACTACTAAAAGTTCGGTAATAAAATGGCACGATGCATTAATGTTCATGTAGTATATTTAAAGTTTTGTTTAATTCAGTACGGAATATGCAGTACTACAAAGTTCATGAAGGAATATGCATGAGGGGTCAATTTCATGATGAAATAGACCATTTTCAGTTAAAACACTCTAGTGTTCTCTCATATGGGTTCGTAAAAATCAGATGGGTAATATTATGAAAGCACAAAAATTGAGGGGCTTCTTTCTAATTTATGAAGTATTAATCGGTCGAGATGACGTGGAGGAAGGAAGTATGACGAGGCTTTGACTCGCGTTGCCGTAAAACAGAACATTGCTTCCACCAGAAGTTGGCACCACGATTCAGTCTTTGATCTATTCAAACTCGTTCATCGATTTCAGACATCAAAAGACAACTTTATTAGATCCGAAGTTGCCTGAATTCTGCGTTTGAGGTTGCTGATTGTCCAATAATATGGCTTCCTTCGAGATGAATGACCTTAAAAGTAAGTTCTGACAACTCTTAAGTCTTTGGGATGTAATCATGAAATAGTAGTAATCCATCGATGTCGTAAGCTGTAGAGGTGCTTCGAAGTTATTTGTTTGTGTTACCGATGCTAGACTATGAGGGTACTACTTGGTTTTCCTCTGTTTCTTGGTTATGGTTCTGTCATGTGTTCTGTTGTGTTTGTTCATGATGTAACGATTACTGAGTTGTGCATAATTTTCAAAGTCATGTCGTTGAAAATTGTGATGATGTTTTTGGGCAGAGATAGGGCTAGGCTTGACTGGATTTGGTGTCTTCTTTACATTCTTGGGAGTGATATTTGTGTTTGACAAGGGACTCATCGCCATGGGAAATGTAAGTATATGTACAATCGTTGTAGTAAGCTTTTAAAGGTTATATTAACTCTCTGTGATCATTTATATATTTGAATCAGATCCTCTTCTTGGCGGGTGTCACTCTAACCATTGGGATTCAACCAGCCATCCAATTCTTTACAAAACGGCGCAACTTTAAGGTTCTTTCTCTAGTAACCTTTTTTGCTTTCATCCTGATCCCACAATAACTCGCTGTTTTGTTTTGCTGGTAATATAACTTCTTCTTTTGTCTACTTGTTGTTGCTATACAGGGAACTATATCGTTTGGTTTGGGTTTCTTGTTGGTTGTGTTTGGATGGCCTATTCTCGGTTTGCTTCTAGAATCTTATGGATTCCTTGTGCTCTTCAGGTTTGTTGGTTCCATCATTTCATTATGTAGTTTTGGTTCTTTTATTGATGTCTTTTCTCCATTCTTTTTTGTCATGTTTAAGTGGTTTCTGGCCTACACTCGCTGTTTTCCTTCAAAGGATACCTATACTAGGGTGGCTTTTGCAGCATCCATACATCAGATCGGTACATTTTGCATTGATTTCAATTTACTTTCACAGCCTTCTAAATCGAGACATATGTGCCTGACTTAATCTCATTTGAAATTGTATCAGTTGCTGGATCGCTACCGTGGAAGGCGTGTTCCTGTCTAATCCTCTCTTTTGAAGTACATACCCTGTAAATACCCTGTAAACTACTGTCTATACGATACGTAGGTACATATGCATATAACACTCTAGCAACTCATCATTAGTGCGTTGTAAATGGTTCTTGTAATTGGGTTTGTGAATAATATTTACATGTAGTCTAATATCTTTGGCTTTTCCTCTCTTCTTGTAATTCTCTTACTATTTTAAAAGCTTCTTCTATTTTAGAGACTTGTATAGTTTATAAATAGGTTAATGGTATTTGTGTTAAATGTTACCGATTAGATCAGTTATGATCTTTGTTGGGCCATTTTAACAGCATGTATATGCACTAACGTTGTCAAATGTTCCATATTGGTAATTATACTACATAATATATATTTCCAATAGTAATCAATTACAAGAATGAGATGTACATGTATGTTAGTGTATAGTATATATAGACGCACTTTATTCAAGGCGTATATAAATCAATAGTTTAAAAAAATTAAAAGAAAATCGCAAGATACTTGTAACATTGCTGAGCCATTACACCAACAAGAGTGAGTTTTTTCTTGGTGATCTTCTCAGCTCTTTGCAACCAAGAATCGTTGTCCTCCTCTTCAATGAACAATGTTCTCTCTTCCACATTATGATTAATAGGATTGATATGAACTTTCAACGTGTGAGAAGGTACGACTTGGTGATATAGAATCTTCGTTGTTTGATATGTCGAGATAAGCATTTGGTTGTTAAACCTAGTTTCTTCGTCGACCACCTCAAAATGAGATGAATCAAGGGTTTCATTTGTATTCACTTCTTCTTCGTTACCTTCTACTTGATTTATGTTTTCCTCGTTATATATATCAAACGAGAAGAAATCATCAATGTTTATGTTGTCATTAGTATTATCTCCTGTAAATTAAACAATTTGTAGTTATGGTTAGATAAGAAAAATACCTAAACAATCTTGAATGTAAGCCCAAATTATATATCATACTCACCATGATATCCAAGGTCTTGTTCAGTATCATCCAAAGTAGATATGATCTTCTGCTCTTCGGTATATCCCTTTTCAATATTCATGCAAAAATTAGTTTATCCAAGGTTGAAAAAATAATTTCTAACGTATGAAACTATAGTAGATTTTTACATATATTAAATACCTGGTTCATATGATGATTTGACATCATCGATGGTGGTTCATCATAATTGCCTATGTGGATCACTTGATCACCAACGCTATTATAATGGTTGGAGCCACTTGTAGCGAAAGTAAAGTCCTCCAAAACGCCATGATTGTTGTTTTGAGTCATACTCGTAAAGAAATCACAATCGCTGACCGCCGAGTTCTCTACACGCAACGGTGGTAGAGACATATTGTGTTGTAACATTGAGCATTCAATCTCATTATTAACCTACATAATCATATAATTCCATCATTAAAATTTTGTTATATAATTTAATCATCCTATTTTATTAGGTTGCAAGGATATTTTATACCTTATATGGAGTAGGGAACGGTGCATAAGAAGAACCATAGTATTGTGACCAATCTTCGTTACTGATCATTGCGTTTGAGTTAAAACGTCCGTTTCCAAATCGCGGTTGGAATGCGTTTTGAACTTGATGAGTAGTTGAGCTGATCTCTAGATCCGAACAAGCGTCAAAACTCGAATTGCCACTCACATTCGACATCGCGTGGACGTAAGACCGATGCTGATCTCTTGGCTTAGCTTCAATCACAATTTTTTTAAACACACGACAAAGTGCATATGCGTCCTGAAAAAGAAAACATAAAAACTTTAGGCTATATATACCAAAAATGATTAGCATAATTAATGGGCTAATTGACGTGACGAACCTGCATGCCGTATGCAGAAGGCTCGCATTGAGTTTCATCGAGTCGATATTCATGCATGACCCAACCGGTTCTAATACCATGCGGCGCACGTCCACGGTAGTAAACCAATGTCTTCTTGGTTCCAATGGCTCGGTCTCTCCAACTAACCCGGCGGTCCTTGCCCGTTGCCTTCCAATACCCACCTTTGGTTGCTCGGTTTGTCCTCGAGCCGTTGGGATACTTCCGGTCCCGTGGGCTAAAGAAGTACCATTCTTGGTCTTTGCTTGGAAGCAAAGCTTTCCCTATCATTGAATAATTTTAACCAAAATTAAATCCAAAATTCTAATAATAGTTTGCCAAAAGAAATAATCCAAAATTCAAGAATAGCTCAGTAGATACATGTCATGTTTAAACGCATCTTATTAAAAGTTCATTTGAAATAATAACAAAAAAAAAAACTTTTAATAACTAACGTTTACGTACTATTTCCCCTAAAAACTTAGGATTTAGTTTAAAAATTTTTAGTTGAAATCATAACAAATGAATAGAAATAGTTATGCAAAAACATTGTATGTGGTATTCTCCTGTGGAAGTTAAAGTATATTTAGGGTTTCTTCATCATTGTTATATTCTTATTCTTTTCTTCAGCCTCTCTTGCTTCTGTTGGTTATAGACAGAACAAATAATGATTCTTAATTACAAAGGCTGTGTTATTAATCGATATAAGATTTGTAAAATTTTGAAAATAGCAGTTTAATCTTGTAACGTTTATTAAATTAAATTTCATCATATTTTGTAAAGGATTGATGAATCTTAGTAAATAATTCATGCATACATATATGCACGGAGAATATATAATATTACGTACCTGGTAAGTCCCATGGCTCGCACTTGTAGAGATCAACTTCAGCGATAACTTCAAGTTCGATTTCTAGACCGTTTATTTTTCTTTTGAGATAGTAAGTAATTAGCTCCTCATCAGTTGGGTGAAATCTGAAACCTGGAGGTAACGAGACAGGAGCCATAGAATCTTGGATCAATTTCAAGAAAGAGCGGAGAGAATAGAGACTTGAGAGAAAAATTAGAGAATGGAAATGTTTTGTAATCGTTGAGGGTTTGGAGAGTGAGGCTATATATAAAGAGGGAAAAGACAGAAGAAATGAAAAAGGAGAGACAAAAGTGAATAAAAGGAAGGTCCCCATCCCAAAACAACAAATAATATTAAGAATTAGTTTTAATATTTTTAATTGTCTATTTATTTTTCTATTTTTTGGCTGACTCATAATGTGCTAACTCAAGGTTTCATATTATAGCTTTATATACACACAACAAGAAGTTCTCCCTTCTGATATTTTTGTTCACATACATTTAGATTTAATCAACATACCGTTTGATTGTAACGTGTATTTATTGAACTTTTCTTTAAGAGCGCCATATATAAGTTTCATTTGTTCATTTCTCTTGTTAGTTATTAGGTTTAATGTCTCTATCAAAATTGATGAATAGATAAAAAGTTTGAAGAAAAGCATTATTATCAAAATGAACAAAAAAAAAACAACATGACCAGGAGGGATTATGTAGTTAACCGGAACAATCAATCAAAATAATTGCCACCCAAAATGCAAAACCGTGTTTCTTCATCAAGTGGTCTCATCAATGATCCCATGCTTCTCCAAGAGTGGTCGGTCTGGAATATAATTACACGTGTCAAAACTATATTGGTTGCATGGGAGATGGAATATTGGGTTACCCCAAAACTGTTGCAATCTCTCTTCTCTTTTTGTTCTTTGGCGGCACTTCTAACTGAAATAACTGTGTCTTTCAATTGTACCCCACTTGGTGAGATCCAACTTAATATTAAAAAATCGAAGAAGAAGACCAAAAAAGTATGTGTGAAAGATGATCATGTGGGTCCATCAGTTGTGAACATGTGAATAAATCCTTGGAAGCTATCGATGGGCCAACCATGGAGAATCACTTCTCAACCTTTCTCATCATCGTCATAACTTTTTTCTCTTCTTATTCCAATTCCATATTCTCTTTTGTTTGTACAATCATATATACAAGCACATTAAATATATCTGCATCTAATTACAATGTGTACATACATACCCCCTCTTGACACATTTCCCTTACATGAATCCATCTTTTGGTTCTTAACTTCTTTTTAATGGCGTTCACACTCATCTCTATAACTACTATTATCCCTACATTAACATGGTGTATATATATTAAGGTATATATATATATATATATATATATATATATTTGTTACACCACAAGAGAATGAGAAAACCATAAAATAAAATATCTAAAATGGATTGAAACGGTTAGAGATCTCCTAGACTTATATAAAACGAGGATTGATTGGAGGTAATTTTCTTTAGATTACCCTCAAGTTTACAAAATTGGGCCCAATTATTACAATTTGTTTTTTAGAAACACATACAATTTGTCCCAATTATTACAATTTGTTTTTTAGAAACACATACAATTTGTAAATCTACAAAAGTTAAAGTTCTTAAACATTTTGGGCTAGAACGGGGCCTTAATTTTAGATGAGCCGGGCCTTTAAAATATATTTGTAATCTCAAGGAAGATATAAAGCGCCGCGGTCACGTGATATCCAACACAGAGCGCACGTTAGAGTAGTTCCAAGCTCTTGACAAAGGTGAGCTCTGAGAAATCAACATAACATAAATGGAGATCTTATTACAAAACTGGAAAGTTAAAGCAAAAAAGTTTTATTTCTTGACACAGGTTTGTTTTTCTTTTCTTTTTGGTTGGAGTTTTCTTGTAGAGTTATAAGAGAAGTGGGATGTTCATAGAAATTTTTCATGTAAATGATCTCCACATTGGAAGTATAGATTATACATTCTTGACTATAGGATTATAATATCTTTTGACTTTCAAGGGGTATAACCTTTAGTTACCATTATGATTCTTGTTACTCATTTTGTATTCTTTTCTTAGCTTCTTTTACAACAGTGCACTAGTGGTTTTTGTCATCATTAGCTTTAAGCATTTGAGAGGAAGCTTTTGCTCCTTAGTAATGCAAAGATACAATAGTGATGTTTGTGTGATCACTCTTCTTAGTACATTGGTGACTTTTTGTACCTATGCGTCGGAGAGTGAAACTATGAAATGCAAAAAGAACACTCCTTAGTCATGTAACCTTAGATCTTGCCATCAAAAAATTCTTATATCTCCGTGTACCCTTCTCTGTGTGTCACGGAGTCTCGAACTGTTTCCCTTCAAAGGTTTGTCCGTAGTCCCAGTTTCTGGGAGCAACGTTGTAAGCTGTCACGGTTGATTTATCACTAGCAGTCACTTCAAACGAGAGAGCTTGGTTCTTGAGATCGGCGTTGATATGCCAGTTCTGTCCCCAGTTACGACCCATTGGTAACCACCCGGTTCTCGACCCTTTAACCTTCACAGCAGATATATCACCGGATCCAGCAACATTGGTGATCAGAACCGAAATGAAAATGCCTCCACCATCTATTGTAAACCTAATGCTTCCTTCCCTCCTACAGTTAATCCTGTGTAGACAAAAACCAGTAGCCATGGTTATTGTTCACTCTAACCACAAAGCACACCACAAACTAGTAAGGATCCAGTGATCATAGTACCATAAAACCTAAAGAACAGTGATGTCTAGTGCCTAGAACTTTTTCAAATCACTAGCTACAATATGCAACCAATCCAAACCACAATTTAAATCAATATTCAAGAAATTACTAGCCGGTAACTTAGCGCTTTATAAGAGTTTATAAGTGACTATTGTTTAGGCTAGGCCTAAACCGATTTTTAACGCCTATACCGAAATCATTCTAGAAAAATCTTTTCGTTTAGGCCTATCCGGATTCTTAAATAAATTGTTTCGTTTAGGCCTAAACCGACTTTTTAAAGCCTAAACCGATTTTTTTAAAGTTATTCTAGAAAAATCGTTTCATTTACATCCAATTTGCTGATTCTAACGCATAAACCAATTTGTAGAACACTGCTTTAACTACCATAGCTGAATCTTGTTGAAGCACTAGTCCTACTCAAGTTACACGACCAAGGGCAATAAAGTAAATTGCCAATCCAGGAGAGCATCTAGGGGAAACACAGCTCATATAAAGCACACGGATACCGAAGAAGACAAAAGCAAAAGCAACAATCACCGCTTGTAATGAATTGCTTAAAAAAATTCAAATTAAAAATCGCGTTTCCACTAACGCAAACGCATTTATCTAGAAACGCGAATTAAAGTTTACCATTTTTTGAGTTAAACGCACCTTCGATACTGCACCGGCATGTTCCCAGCTTTCCAAATAGCGATCTTCCCAAACGCCTCGATCGGCAACACGAAGTGTTTGTTCGGAGGGTTACAGTGACCGCCACCGTCGGGGTCAAAACCGTAATTAGGAGCGCAGAAGTTCGTGGCGGTGAGGATGATCGAAGTCCCGGGGATGCACCACCGCAGATCATCGACGCATCTGAGCTCGAAACAAGCGCCGCAGATCTGACCGCGCTCGAACAGAGTCTCGCTCAGACCGACCGTGGCCATGCCGTATCCGGATTTGACGAGATCTCCGTATCCGCACGCACCGCCTACTTCGTCGCGAGGGTTGGTCGCGGCGTAGTAGGTGGCTCGCGCGGGACGCCATTCGGAGGCGGAGGAAGATACAGAGGAGGGAGATGAGGTTGAGGATGAGTAGTGGGAAGTCGCAGGAGGTGATAGTGCGGCGAGGAGGAGGAGGAGTAAAGGGAGAGAGAGTTGCATCTTCCGATGTTTGATGTTCTGTTTTGGGTTATGTCTTTACTAACATTTTGCTTTTCTTTTTTACCGGTTTGTCGGTATAATGAAATCACTATTTTACCCTCAATCTAAAGAGCTTTTTGAAATCAAATCACATCCAAATGTAGACATGTTTAAGTTTAATATTTAGCAGACAACTTTATCTTTCTTCTTTAATCATGCTCTAAAATGGACAGACGTCAGAACGTCATTTTACTCTTATACAATTGTTTTCAGCTTGAATAGAGTAACAATAATATTCTTTTTTTTTTGGTCAGCATAGAGTAACGATCTTTACGTTTACCTTCAACATTTTTACTAATCTATTCTATTAAAACAGCAGTGTGACCCATTGATAAAAAGTTATGTCCAACTTAAATTTTAATAATATATACCTTTTTAATATAACTGCAATGAAATATATATATATATTATGTAACCCTCCACTTAGAGTGCCTAATGATCGGCAACCACTACTTTTTTAACTGTATCCATATATCTTATTTTTGTTATGTAACCACCATTATTTTTACTGTTCAAATCCCAACAATTTTTTCGATGATGTTCATGTATTTCATTTTTCCTAACATAATCCCAACTATTACTCGGATTCTTTATTTTAATTAATATTTTTTATTAAATATTTTTAATTTCACCCATAAAGTTTTGAAAATTTATTGAAATTGTTTTTATTATAAAATTTTATAATATTAATTAAAATATAATAGATATATTTTAATATTTTTATAATTTCAATTTTAAATTTTTTATTAAACATTTTTACTTTTGTATATATATTGATTTAAAAAAAGAAAAAAAATTATCCTCCCGCAACCGCCCGCAACCGCAAACGGTAGCTGGAGCCAGCTTTTGAATTTATGAGATTCGGAGCGGGTTGAAGCGGTTTAGAGCGATTTGAGTGATTGTTGCAAACCGCCGACAACCGCTACCAACCGCAAAAGCAGCGTTTGCGGGTGGTAACGGAAAAACCAGTCGCACAATTAATAGAATTTATGGTATATTTGTATTTTAATATTTTTACATAATTTAAATGAATATCCATATTTGAACTGAACCCGTAATGATCCAAACTGAATCCGAACTAAAATTTATAAATATCCAAATAGGTTTTAATCTCTCATCTAAAGACCAATATCTGAATAGTCGGAATCGAACCTGAACTCTTATCCCTACATGTAGTCTATAATATGAATATATGATCACAGATAAAAACACAAATATGATTACAAAAAAAATACATATATGATATAAGGAAAGACACAAATACATATGGAACTTGATTTATTTAATATACTTACAAAAATTATCTATTCTATTAAATTCATATCATACAAAAATATGATTCTACAAACACACAACCATATAAATTATATTAGACAAAAAATTTAAAAACAAAACATATACCCGCCCTCTCGAGGGCGGTCAATATCTAGTATTTCTTTTAAAGTAACAGTAGTTGTCCTTCTTAAATTTTACTATCGACAATGAAAATTGAAAACCATTGATTGCTTTGTTTCAAAGTTATATTTTGTAGTCTTTGCTCAAATTTGAATCTAAAGGCTTTTGTATAAATTACCTCCAAAATAAAGGTATTTTGTAAACCTTGTATAAACCGGGTTGCTAGTCATAGTACTGAGTTTGATTTATCGTGTGCAAAAGCCCACCACTTGATATTTTGGGTTTTAGTTCGAACATTTTTTTTTCTTATGGGGTTTGTGAAAAGCTTTTGGTCCAAAAGTTAGTTCACCTTAGTTTTTGTAGGCCTGGTTTGATCTTATTCATCTCGGATAGATAAATAAAAGTCATATATTTGATCATAAAAAATAAGTCATATACAAATTAACAGATTGAATTGATCTAAATAGTTGCATTTTTATATACATGCATACCAGATTTTTACATTAATATGGAGACATATATGATATATTTTCTTAAACTTATATATTCATAAGCTTCTCAATTAATTATTCCATACAAATTTGAAAGTGTTTCCTCTCTTATCTTTCCATTTTATTCAGTACAAGCTGCTTTGATGATCGCTTCAAAATGCCGCTTCTCATGGATAATCCAGTGACCAGCATGAGGGACCTCATGGAACTTTATCCATGGCAGCTTATCACATATATAGACTAGAACATCTCGCAATATTTGTTTGTCGTCGAGTGCACACCATATATGAACTGATCCTTTGTTAGTATCCGAGAACGGGTTGCTCAGTTCGGTTGGATCAAACTCCCAGTTACCGTAACCCGCGATGATGTCTCGTTGGCTGCTCACGTATTCACCTTGTCGTAAAACAGCGTCCTATTATAAGTTATGCACATTAATAGCTTTCATGAGTGTATTTTTCGAAAAATAAAAGTAGATAATATTCATTACAACTAGACGTACACATACCTTGTATGATTGTTTTGAATATGTTTCCGAAAGTTCTATATCACGTTCAGTCAGAGTTTTCTTGGGATCTCGATTACTTGGAAACCATTTCTGAGTCATCCACCAATATAACAACCATGGACAATAGTGTGCGACTCGTAGTGTCATTTGAAACTCAAATGGTAATTTCTTGATTGCTGCATTTAACAAGTTTTGAGGAATACGTCTCCACCAAAAGTTTATTAATGGAACCGCCAATGAAGCTCCACTTAGTCTATAAATATAACAAAACATGTACACATTAGTCTAACTTTTGAACCTTTTCAAACAATTCCATAATCATGTGAATTTGAATCAGTGACAAAACAACAACACTAATGGAAACTACTAAATTATCACATATATATATATATATATATATATATATTTACGTTACATCTCTACAACTTTGTAAATTATTAAACCGAAAATATCATTACAACTGGATAGACCACGTGTATTTCATGTAAATTTGTCTCTATAAGCGTTATAGTTTTGATAACCTACATGGGAAGTAACACAATTCTCAAATTAATAATCTTTAAATTTCTTGTTATTTGATAAATGTTTATTACCTATGAGGAATATATTTGAGGCAACCATAAACTGGGTAAGCTCCAAGTGACATGCCCAAAACATGGAACCTTGGACCAAGTTGCAATTTGTCCGCAAGTTCTTCGATATCGTATGTATCTGTTTTCAGCGTTCTTGATGGATTAGGATCGCTTTCTCCATAGCCAGCTCTATCGAAGAATAAAAAGTATATCTTGAATTCACCAATCATTTCCTGAAGAAACCAAGGGAACGTTGTAAAGTTAATTCATAGTATTACAAAACAATCATCAAATGATTACAATGAATTAGTTTCCCCAATATAATCATAACGTTTATACCTGAGTGGTGTATAAATCGACGTCTTTGGAATTTGCGTATCCATGGATTACTATTATTTTGTTTTTGGCTTCGTCCTTTGGAAACCCTAGTTCTTTGTATGCTATATGTCTGCCATCACTAAGCTTGATTCTTGGAGATTTTTTGGTAACGTTTTCCGGCAGTGGAATTGGTGGTGGCGGTTTTATCAACTTGTAGACATAGTAGCTTGTTAACCCCACAATCGCAAGTAGCAGCAACATCATTTGGCCTATAGATAATACATATCCAAACATTTTGTTAGAGATGCCTCTATATGTCTAATCATTCGAACAATTAATAGGAGAGAAAACCAACCTGATGATTTAGGAGATGTAGTTAATGTGAAGTAAAACTCTGGTTTAAACATCTCTTATATAATAGAAAATATATATTTTATATTATTTTTTGTGTGTTCCACATGTCTCTGTAACTTCTTTTGCCTTCTTACAATTATTAAATTTTGTTATCTTGTTACATTTATCATCATTTGTGTAACTCCCCTCACGTATATTGCATTGATAAAATAACATCTTAAATTAATAAAATTAATAAAAATAATTTTGAATTAATAAATCAGCTACTAAAAAGAATAAAAGGTTATCCTTTTTAAATTATACATATATAAAAATGAAAAACATTGATTTATTTGTTCAAAGATGTTTGTAGAAAACTCTTTGTTAAAAGGTTTGTTCACCACAAAGTTATTAATATATTTCAAAAAAAATTATAATTTGGTATCTAAATCTAAACAAAGAGCTTTGTAACGTATCTTACATTACCAATGCATTTTATTGTCTTTTGCATTTTTGTTGTTATTATAAATTGTGTAACTCCAGTCAGTTATTGCTTTACATTTTAATATATTATCTTCTGATTATAGTTCCTTTGTATTTAAAATATTGATGTACTAATAAAAAGGTTGTATAACTCCCTTTTGCTTTACTATACTATATTGTAATTCTTGGATTTAATTTAATTTCTATTACTTTCTTAATTATATACAGAAATTGGTTAAGTATTGTTCTTCTCATATATATATAAATCTAAACTTGTTGTTAAATTTTGTGTAAATAGCTCAATAAAATTTGAAAAATAATTAATTTTAAATATGAACCAAAAATAAATAATTTATATATATATATCTCATATTAAATAGGTAAAATTAGCAATTTTCTAACTTATCTATTTTTGTATTTGCTGTAAATGGGACACGCAAAAAAAAAATTTAATTTTAGATCATCTTTTTATAGCACATCTTACTTAACTGAAAGAAAAATGCATTTTAATGCATAAATATTTAAGTTCATCGAAATAATATAAATAGTTGCATCTGACATTAGCATACCAGATTTATATATTAATATTGACATGTACATAATATTTTTATTAAACTTATATAAACATTCTCAAACTTAAGCATCCCATAAAAATTTGATAAAGTTTTTCCTTTCTTCATTGTCCATTTTTCATTCAGTACAAGCGGCTTTGATGATGGCTTCGAAATGATGCTTCTCATGGATAATCCAGTGTCCAACATGAGGGACCTCATGGAACTTTATCCATGGAAGTTTATCGCATATATAAACTAGAACTTCTCGCAATATTTGTTTGTCATCGAGTGCACACCACATATGGACTGATCCTTTGTTAGTATCCGTGAACGGGTTGCTCAGTTCGGTTGGATCAAACTCCCAATTTCCATAACCGGCGATGATGTCTTGGTAGCAGCTCACATATTCACCTTGTCGTTTAACAGCGTCCTATATATAAGTTATACATTATTAGCTTTCATGAGTATATGTTTAACGTATACTTTAATAAATCATCAGGATAAATCTAAAAGATATTGGCAACTACACGACTATTTGAATCACTCTATATATACACACATACCATGTACGATTTTTTATAATATATTTTCGAAAGTTCTATATCACGTTCAGTCCAAATTTTCTTGGGATCTCGATCATTTGGAAACCATTTCTGAGTCATCCACCAATATAGCAACCATGGACAATAGTGTGCGACTCGAAGTATCATTTGAAACGCAAATGGTAATTTCTTGATTGCTGCATTCAACAAGTTTTGAGGAATACGTCTCCACCAAAAGTTTATTAATGGAACCACCAATGAAGCTCCACTTAGTCTGTAAATAGATAAAACATGAGAAAACATTGTGTATTTAAAGTTGTAAATTATAAACAGAACAATCTTATTAAAAATTGATTAACCACATTTTATGTAAAATGTTTATCTATAAACCTTAAAGTATTGATAACCAATGAGAAGTAACACATTCTCAGATAATCTTTCAGTTTTCTGATAATTTTCTTAAGAGATATTCTATAAATATAGATTACCTATGAGGAATGTATTTGAGGCAACCATAAACTGGGTAAGCTCCAAGTGACATGCCCAGAACATGGAACTTTGGACCAAGTTGCAATTTGTCAGCAAGTTCTTCGATATCGTATGTATCTGTTTTCAATGTTCTTGATGGATTAGGATCGCTTTCTCCATGACCAGCTCTATCGAAGAACAAAAAATATATCTTGAATTCGTCAATCATTTCCTGAAGAAGCCATATAAAAACGTTGTAGGTTCAAATATATTATTACAAAACAATCATTAAATGATTAAAATGAATTATAAGCTACCCCAATACAATCATTTAATCATAACGTTTATACCTGTGTGGTGTATAAATCTACTTCTTTGGAATTTGCATATCCATGGATGATTATTATTTTGTTTTTGGCTTCGTCCTTTGGACACCCTAATTCTCTGTAGGCTATATGTCTGCCATCACTTAGCTCGACTCTTAGAGATTTCTTGGAAACGTTTTCCGGTAGTGGAATTGGTGGTGGCGGTTTTATCGACTTATATACATAATAGCTTATTAATCCCACAATCGCAAGTAGCAGAAACATCATTACACCTGCGGACAATACATATACAAATAATGTTGTGAGACCATTGTCTTTGGATGAAACTTAAGAATATGTCTAATGATTCGAACAAATAATAGTAGAGAAAACCAACCTGATGATTTAGAAGATGTAGTTAATGTTGTGAAGTAATGATCTCTTAAATAAGAGTAATATTTTTACTTTTAGTTACATAGTCTATGTAACTTTTTTTGGCTTCTTAATATTATTAAATTTGGTATATATTTTTTACTTTTATCATCAATTGTGTAGCTCCCCTCATTATATTACATAAATAAAATATTATATTAAACTAATAAAATTTATAAACAGATTTTTAATTAATAAAATAGCCACTGAAAAAAGAAAAAGGTTATCATTCTTGAGATCATTTCCAACAGATCTCTATATTATAGAAATTCTATTATAGAAATGGATTTGTTCCAATGTATACTTTCTAATATAATTACTCTATTTTTAGGAAAAAATATAGATAAATACTATTTTCATTCCTAAAAATAGAAAATAAAAGTGCACTTCTTTATATTTTTTATTACAATAGAAATAAACTCTATTATAAGCCCTTACATTGGATCAAACTAGAGTTCTCTATTTTAGGAAAAAATAGAAATGTACATTGGAGATTTTCTAAATTTTACACATAGAAAATCTAAAACATTGATAGATTTGTTCAAAAATATTTGTGGAAAACCTCTTTGTTATTGGTTTTTCCCTTCAAAATTAATCAGATATTTCAACAAAATCTTAATTTGGTGCTAAATACATATATATAAAAAGAAGCTTTGTAACGTATTCTACATTACCAATGAATTTGTTTAACTTTTTGCATTTTTGTTGCTATTAAGAATTTTGTAACTCCCGTAAGTTATTGCTTTAGATTTTAATATATTATCTTCTGATTATAATAAAGACATTATAGTAAAGATATTTTTATGCTGTCATCATAGTGGTCTTAGCGTTATAACAACCTCCACGGGAGTATAATGTCAGTGGTAGTAGACTCAAATGTAATAAACTTGTATAAGTACTGAATCAGAACATAAACAAATAGTCGGTTATCAAAGAGAACAAAATGATTGTGGAAAGAAAGAAGAACAAACTCAAACTTGATCGTACTTGTGGATAATTTAAAGATCAAAATTAATTATTATTTTTCACAAACGAATGGAGTATCAGTGTATCACTATGTGTCTTCCATGAGAAAGGGAAGAAGACTCTGAATGTGTCTTATTCAGAGGTCCTCGGGACCATTGATGTCCTACAAATAACACAAGACACATATTAGTCTCTATCGATTTAGCTGAACCAACATCAAACCATAACATAATCAAACCAAACCTTCCGGTTCCTAAAATATAAAAATCGTTAGAGTACCTTGTTCTCGACCATAGCTCCGTCAGGGATTTCCAGTTTTACCCCGGATTTTTCAGTCACAGTTACCTTTCCCTTCAATAACCAAAAATGAATGTTAAAACAACAAATCGGGAAACTAATATCTTATATTTTAGACATGTTTACATGTATAGTTATGCATTACCTTGAGAACAACTGAAGAGCCAAAGGAGACATCACCAGACACCTTAAGGCTGTCGAGTTCGACTATACTAGGGATGGACTTAAACCGGCTTAGGAAATTAGACACCTGTTAAAAATATATGTAAATACACCAAGTGAAGCTTTATGAGGCAAATTAATGTCTTAGAGAAACAAACAGGACTTGTCCAGAGTTTTTTTTTTTGTTTTCTTTACCTTCTTGAACTCGGGTCCCAATTCAATTGATGGGTTCGAGGGGTTAGTTCTAGCACTGTTTCTGGTGACAAAGCCATCGACTAGTGTGTAGAGATCAGACTGCGGAAGAATGAAAACTTTAATCAATTACTCAAATATTTCAAACGATGTCTCTGTTTTTCGCTTTAAAATATGGTGTTTACCTGGACGAGCAGCAAGTCTGAAGTTGCCTTCACTGGCAAGAACCGTGAGCGAGGTACATTAACACCAATGGCATTGTCAAAGAACTGTTTTGAGATAGAGAATCAGAGAACGAAAAGATGTTAGAAGAAGATTACAATTTGCGCTTGTGCCACTAGGACATGCATTTTACCCTTATTGCAGCACCAGCTGCAGTTTCCAGTTGTAGAACTTTCACTCCATCAACTTCCTGAATAAATTTTCCAGTCCTTTTTCAGTTAAACACTCATGAAAATTGCAATAATAAAAAGCTATGCAATAGGCCAGGCATGCACCTTTGGGTTAGGAATGATCTCCATTTTTAGTGCGTCAGCTTCTACAAGCTTTTTAATGGCCTTCAAAAAAGTTAACCCATCTGTAAACTTAGAGAGTTAAAGTCTACAGATAAGTTAATATTTCTTTTGGAATACTTAAGGACATGATCTACTTACAAGTTGTTTGTGTTGAATATCTTGAACTTCTCAATTGATTTGAATTCATTGACCTACCACAAGAATCAAAACATGAGTGCAGTAGATTTTTTAAACAGGTCATACAAGTGGAAGTAAGCAGGAAAGAGGTACCAAAAAGAGTGTACAGTTTCCCCTTAAAGAACAATTTAATGCAGAGGGAGAAATCGTTTTGAAGACTTTTTAACATATTAAGATTCTAAAAACTAAGCTCGTTCTAACATTTCCCACATATCCAATGAATATGCTAGAAGTTTTAACCAATCTCTAATGAAATCCAAGTGGTAACAGGAAGGAAAACGAAAGTATTGACTTACATGTTCATCAGGAACCTGAGCAATCTCCAAAAGCTGGGACAGACCAGAAAAACAAAATCAATTATAGAGTTCAAGAAAACGAGTTATGTTCTATAGACATACATATCGACACAATATTTTTTGTTTGCAATAAAATACGTCTAGAGATCCAAAAACAATCAACAGCCGGTACAACCGAATCTGCTTGGCAGTTTTCTTAATAACGATGAATAAGAAAAGGTATATCGGAAACAAGAAGTTACCTGAACTTTGCCTTCATAAGAAATGAGAGTTCCTCCCTTTACATCAGCTAAGGTTTTGGGTGTAACCTCCATACAGTATTCGTTCTTGTTCTGGATCAAGTGCTTCAAGATTGCTGCGGCAATTAGACCAAGTACAAGGCAAGCAGGACGTTAGTATGTCATTTCAGATTAACTATGCATACGAATGAGTAAACAACAACGAACAAACTACAAAGAAGACATACTTAAGTCAACGATGGCACCCAAGTTGTCTGAATTGGCAACGAACACATATTCTTTACCCTGTGAGTCCAAGAAAACCAAATTTTCAATAAACATGTACTGATGCACATCTTACATGCTGGGAAAAACAGGTGTCGACTGTATTAGAGAATGAACCTGTGCTAAGAAAGCATCGAGCTTTCCACTGTTCATGAGGGATGGGAACACATCACCATGACCGGGAGGATACCTTCACAAAGATAACAGAATTCAGAATAACCTATTAGAAAAATCACAAGTTCCTGTTCTCTGCAATCATGGACTAGTCTCAGATAGTACAAGGCATTATCAATTCAATTATCAGTTATGATACTTAATCACATAGGCAGATTAAACTGCTCCAACTTGCATAAGACGATCTAATGTGACTTGATACTTTTCAATAATTTGTGAAAGCCAGTGGATACTACTGTGTGATTTGAATCGTTTAACAAAACAAAATCATACCAGCCATCCTTGTCGGTCTTTCCCTTGCTGGGCCATGGCACAAACTCATCTGCTACAACACGGGGATATTTGCTCTAGAAAACCGAAGTAAACATAATTAGTTGCAGATCTGATGTCCGTTTTTTCATACATACAAAATTTTGATTTGCTAATTAGATATATGCATCCACACACACCACTAACCTGGTTAAAAGTGTGAATGTCGACGTTTGAGTTGGTGTACTTTTCTACAATCTGAATACGATGAAAGCACTCAGCCAAAAGAACCAACAAAAATATGGAAGTAAAAGAAAATGTGATCCACAGTAAAATAGAAGTACCTTTTGTGTGTCATCATGTGTATTAAACGAGTTCATGAGAACCAATGGGACCTTGCAGCCATACTTGTTGTTGAGATTCTGTGCGTAAGCAATATATTGGATACAGTAAGATAAGTAAACATCAATTCCTAGAGCAGAGTGAAAAAGAACAAAGAAAATAACAAACCTCAATCTGGATAACAATAAGATCGAGAAATGTCAAACCATCACGAACTTCGATAACCGACCTGCAGAGAAAAGCAAGCTAAGATATAATTAACATCCTAAATCTTGGAATAACAACTACACATGACCACTTTGCCAAAATTTCACAAGGGATTGTTCACTAGCTTCAATTTGAATGTGACATCCACTAGCAATGAAAACAAAATATACTACATAAACAATTGTACAAAAACTAGATCTCCAGAGAGGAAATGGTAATTAGATTTCATATCAAACATTGAATTTAAAACCTCAAAGAGAATGACTCTTGAAAAACTGAAAGAAGGGCTTACTTAGGGCCAGTGCATCCCATGGTAGTCCCAAGACCTCCATTAAGCTTTAAAACAACAAGCTTGTCCAACAGATTCTTGGTCTCCGAAACATCTACCATCATTTGTAATAAACATAAACATCGTTTAACTATCACAAATAAACTACAAGCAGGAGACAAATGATATAAT
Source organism: Brassica napus (assembly GCF_020379485.1). Taxonomy (NCBI): domain Eukaryota; kingdom Viridiplantae; phylum Streptophyta; class Magnoliopsida; order Brassicales; family Brassicaceae; genus Brassica; species Brassica napus. The sequence goes on along the minus strand of NC_063434.1, from coordinate 30,319,812 downwards.
ACCCTCAGAGACGGAAGCCATTTTCTCGTAAGGAACAACGATTTCATCAGTGGGAGTCTGGATCTTACTCCACTCAATGTGATGTGCCTCGCCGCTTCAAAATCCATATGCAATCAACTAATTAGTCTAACGATTACATCAACAACAACAACAATCAAGAACTGATCGAATTTCAAAATTCCAGAAACTACCGATAAGATACGATACAATGTTTGATCATATCGAGAGAGAGAGAGAGGCAAACCTGAGTTAGCGTGAGACGAGGTTGATGAATCCGCTCCTCTCATTCTCACTGAAACACACAAACAGATTCAGTCGAAAATAATGTCAGATCTAAGTTCAATTCAAATCCGAAAGGCGAACCTCATTTCGGTAAGGCCATCGACGGCGGACTTGAGCTGGGGGAGATTCGCGGTCGTGGCAGCCATTGTCGAGTATCGATTAGAGCTTCTTCACGAGGAGAAGATTTGTAGACGAATGGAGAGTTTCAAAGGAGTAGTGGTGATGAAGTGAAGTGACGATGCGTGCTTATATATACGATGTTTTGGAATTAGGATTTAAAATTTTATAAAAAATAAATACTAAAATAAAAAATAAAAATTTTAAAAACAGTTTCAAAAAGTATTTTTAAATTATAAAAAGAAAATTTGAAAAAAGATAAAAAAAATTTCAAAAAAAATTATAAAAATTTCGAATGTGAAAACATATAATCTGAAACTATAAAAAATTTCTTTTTTTTTTTTATTTTTTTTATTTTTATTTTATTTATTTTTATTTATTTTTGTTTGTTTATTTAATTTTAAACCAAGGGTAGTAAGGATATTTTACCCTTTAATGAATGTCATTTTTATGACTTTCTCCTTCTAGTACCCTTTTTGAGACATAAACTTCAAAAGGTACTATTATTGACAATTGCCCTAAATTCATGTCTGTCCTGTTTCGGTTTTTTTTTTGGTAGATGGCAGGAGACTATTGTAGTCTCTTACTTTTTATTCAAATCCAAACTTCTTTACAAGAAAATCTGTCTAACTCTAGCAATCCTATGAAAACCGTAAGATAAAAAAAAAAGTATAGTTAGCTAATCCATCTGCTACACAATTAACCTCCTTATATACATGCAAAATTTTGACTAAACCAGTCTCTTGATATAAAGCCATAATACAAATGTACTAGGAATGACATGGGATAAAAATCATGAATTTCTGTCTTAAGAAAACTCTCCACACTCTCGGAATCAACCTCCACCTCTAACCGTCCGATCCCCTTATCCCATACTATATAGAGGTCGTAATAAACACCCCATAACTCCACCAAATGGGACTGAGCAAATACCAATATTGATCGTAAAGCCTCTTCTCCACATTGTCCGGTTTAATCGACAATTAGTTTAATCTTATTTTTGAACATTTTCATGGTGTTGTAATTATTTTGGACAAAAAATATTTGAGTAATTCGTACTAACTCGTTTATAAATAAAAGAAAAATATTAGTAATATGCATCTATATTTTGGTTCATTTGAGAATGCATGAAGGACTAACACTTGACAAAGACAGTGTTATGATTTTTTCAGTATGTTTATATGTTTGTTTTTTTTGAAAAAGTGTTTATATGTTTTTGAACTGTTTTTTAGTTCTACATATAGCTAACAATAATTTCACCATTTATCTATTTCTCTAATTTCAAACATTTTATATACGAATTCATCAATATATGGTGTTGTTTTCGAGTTCACAAAATTCTTTTTCCTTTGAAAATATTTCCATTTTTTTTGTGAAACGAAAATAGTCTCATTTGCTTTGCTGAGCAATGACTTAACATTACAATCAAAACATATATCATTCAAACGATGGGATAATTATTATAACCAACCAAAAGGTCCGAAAAAAATAAAATTAAAAACATAAACATGTCCTTAAAAATCATCATAACCAATAGAAAATCATGCAAAATCCAAAAATAAATAAAAACATCTCAAACAGTTGTAAAAAAAAAAAGAGAAAAGGAGAATCTTCCATTCTCACTCAAGAGGACAATTGAGCAAGAGCTTGATGTTTCGAACAGTGGAGCTGATCAAACTCGTCACCGTGTCCACTGACTGCTCAGTCAGCCCTCTTATCCTCCTGTCTTCAGAGACAAGGATCTGAAAGACCACCGTGAGTATAGTTCCACCCTCCTCAGCCACCATGGATCGCCGGCCATCGTTTGAGATGGTGAAACCAGAAGAAAGGATTGGAATTTTCAAAGGGTCGACTTCACCTGAAGTAGCGAGACTCATTGAAGCCATGTCGAGAGGAGCGTATACTATCATGCCTCCTAATGCGTCCATGTAACACTCTTGTAGCATCATCATGTTCCTCGTTGGGCCTTGTGACATAGATATGACATCATCCTCTCTTTGTGTGGGCTGATATATATATAGTATATAACAAGTAAAGATTGTGAGATGAGTTATGTATCTATAACAACCAAAGATTAATTATTAAGAGACCGTGAAGGAAATGTGTGTACCTGGAGAATGGTGATGTAGTTGTTTTCATTATATCCGGTGAGAATGCGAGCGGTCACAGAGACTGCGGATCGATAGCAAAGAACGTCCCACTGTTGCATGCGAACGTGAGTTTTTGTTAAGACGCGACTTAAGACAACAATAAGAGATAAAAAAACATGCGAAGTGGTATAAGTAGACCATGTTTCTTTTTTTGAATGGTAACACTAACATATATGTTTCAGACCATAGGTCCATCATCGTATACTAATGGCGTGGATGAATTCAGCCTATTCAGGCAAAAAGGTTATGTAAATCATATTTTCACTCACAAGTCATACCAACCATGTTAAAATTCTATAATATGTTTTTTGAACTAGTATTTTTTTTTTGAACTATTTTTTCTAATATATGATGTTTTTGAACTAATTCTATAATATGTTCGTTCAATATAACTGTACTTATATGTGATGTTCAATATTCCCCAAAACTAAAACAATAAAAACTATAAGGAGTTAAAATTGCTGAAAATAATTAGATTTTTTTTCTTCTATATTTGAAGTGTCAAAGCCAATCGAACCCAACTGAATTTTGAGTTTAAAATAAGTTTTAAAGAGAAAAAAAAATACTAATTACTTTGAAAACTAGAGATTACGTGCTGAACTGTTTTATAATAAATTTAATTTAACTCTATGTCAGTTAACACATCAACCCGTAGCAACACTTACATATCCATTCGACAATGATGCATGCAGGTCAAGAAAAGAAAGAAGAACCTGGTGACGAGTCTCATTGTTTAGCAGGCTGTCGAAGACTTGCAAAGGAGTGATCGGAACTGAGAAAGAAGACGCAGCACTGACAACTAAACCGGATGGTTGACCGGAGTCATGGTTCATCCTGATCGAGATTCTGACTCCACATTTGGACTGCTGTGGAAAGTCAACTTTCCCGGACATGGTCAGCATCTCGTTGAAGTTCATCACCATTCTTTCCCCTAATTTCATTACACTCATTCTGCCTTCCACTGTCGCTATAGCTGCCAAAACATTACACATTGCTTTATCATCATTAACATCACACTTAGACATAATGCCGGTCTAACATTTTAATTTTTTTTTATAATGTTCTACGTACAAAAATGTTTATGTCCTTATTCTTTATAAAAAAAATTCATAATACCATACATACAACTAGAATTATCGAATAAAACCTAATCGACCAGTTCATTTACCGAACCTGCTCAGACTTATTGTCACTAAAAGATGTTATGTCTTTTACTAAAAGGTCAGAGACGACGAACTGGTTCAGTTAGGTCTTATATCGATCAAAAAACGATATATATCATCAGTAGCCTCACTCAACGAAAATGATAGAAAAATTAAGCATTGATTTGGCGAAGGATTTTCTTTATATAATTTATATTTGATTAGTAAAGTTAGTCATAGATGAAACGTACCTTCGCTCCAGTCAGTAGCCGGAATGGTTAGGATGGAGGAGAGAGCCATCCTCTCACACATTCTTTCCAGAGTGGTGGTCCAACGCTTAGCCCCGTATCCTGAGCCGCCACATAAAAGCTCTCTATATAACCAATGTGCATCGGGTTTATGGTCAACTTCCACATGCTCTATCCATGTTACCTGCATTATTTCGTTTAACTTCAAATTATATAACGTATACATTTTAAGAATAGAGAAACATGTGAGATCAAGGCAATGAAGACATGCCTCGGAGTGAGCACCGGGAAATGCTCTGATGAGACAGCCAGAAGGACGTTTATAGCAAAAAGAGTTGATTTGGTCAGAGTCAACGATTCTTTGTGACACATCAGCAACAATCCAGATCCCTTCATCGATCTTTTGGCAGCACCTGACGATCATAAACTCCCTTGGTGGCACTAGCGGCGACAGAATGTGTAGTTTCTCCCATATCTATCAATTTCATTCACATTCAAGAACATATCACATATTAAGATCCGAGTTGATGAACTGATGTAACGGTTGTAAAAAATTGATTGGTAACACTACAATGAAAATAGGTCTTACCACTTGCAAGTTATTGCAGTTTTCGTTGATGGGAAGCTCGGATCCGAGCTTGTGAATCGTCATGGCCTTGGCCACGATCGTTGGAAAAAGACTTTTCCACTTTTCCTACAACAGAGAAGTACATGTTCAGATTTGTGTATAATTAAGTGCAACCCTTAGATTTTTATTTTTGTCAAAAAATTGTTAGTAACAACGTAACCATCATATATTAAGAGTTGAAATTTTATCATTTTTTCCAAAATTATATAAACAATGAGAAAACTACAAAAAGAGGTCTAATTAAAAGATTTTTGATAAATGATTTAGACAAAGACGTATATATTGTTTCAAAAGTCGTTTTAAACAATCAGACATCAACTGCACCACATAGTTTTAAGCCTAATTGACATAATCCTAATATTTGTTTGATGATGCATAATAGAATACATACCGAATCCAAGAACATTTCAATCAAGTTCGTTGCTTCTATAGGAACCACCGTGACATCTTTGGAAGACTCGACACGAGCACTCAATTTCCTGAAATGTTTGATCGAGTGCGAGAACTTCTCATAACTCTCTTGGTCAATCACATATGTTCCATCGATAGACGACATAACCCACAAATCTTCCGTAACAAATAGCCGCTTGAGCTCTTCAACGGCTCTTGTCGCAGTTTCAGACAATTGCGTTATATCCATTTGGGATATCAGTTGTAGTTGGATGTCTTGAGAAGTTGATGATCCTACTGAGTTCGATGGATCGTTCATGAGACTGTTTGGAATAGTTCCATACGAGGTGTGAGTATCAAAGATTTGTTGTCCCTGAACAGAAGCGAATAAGTTCACCATGTTTTGTTGGTGCTGGTTCATGGATACAGTGTTTGCCATTTCGTCACGCTAAATTTCAAAAAAGAAAAATATATATTATTATAGATTCTGTCATAAACAAACAAAAAATGCATTTTCATGGTTATGTTTTTTTTTAATAACATTAGTGTTGTTTCAAAGGTTTTTTAAGCACAAGGACCAATCACCAAAAAAACATAAAAATCCGAACTTTTTTACTATTTAAAATATCTATGGGTGGTCAATAAAAATTGAATCTATGGCGCAAGCTCCAGTTGGAACCCCTTTACCAATAAGCTAAGACTATTTAGTTAAAGTTATGTTATTGTTTCACTATTATAATTAGGGTCTAACTTTTAACAATTTTTTTTACAAAGAACGATATATTATTTCATTGATATAAAGTTTATAAAGTCAGCATACAAAACATTCAAAAGTTATTAAGAGTATCACCAGTGGGAGTTTATTCCTTTCATCTCTTGGTAAAAAAAACTATTTTAATAATGCAAAAAAAAGAAAGAGAATGTAGAAAAGATGAAAGTGATCTCTCAGAGAAGAGACTTTGAACAATTCTAAAGGGACTCTTGTGCCAAGTGTCTTTCTTTCATTAATACATTATATGAAAAATAAATACAAAACCAAAGAAAAAGAAAATATTAATATAATAAAAATTAGAGACTCATTTTAAGAATTAATCAACTGCTAATGCTCTAAACATGCCATATAATAATTTATTATTATATTATTGTTTATGCACAACTTAAATTATCATCATTTATATAATTGCTTTTTAAATACGGATGAATATCATTTTGCAATTTATATAAAAATATGATGGTGGATGAAACAAATAATAACAAAAATGTATACTAGTGATATAATTGTTGGTAACAGAAATTTAAATAAAATGATTACCTGTTCTGTGAGAAAAGTGTTTACTAGACTCAAGTTTTGGAAATTGTGGCCGCGTTCTACACCAAGAGGAGGACCACCACAATCTGGACAAGTCACGATCCTTAAAGCCTCTAGCATAGCTTCGTTTTCACATTTGATCTTTTTATTTTCTTCACGAAGTAAGATGTTAGCATTTCTTTCAATCTGAGTCTATAACATATGAAAAGTAATTAATAACATTTGAAATATCAATTTGTTGAAACAACTTATACAATTACATATTAAAATATTTGTTGAGATGAATACTTTGTTTTGAGTTCTCTTGTTTTGAAACCAAAATTTGATTTGGTCTGGCTCAAGATTCAGCTCTTCACCTAAACTGAGCCGTTGTGATTCTTCTGGATTAGGACATTCCTTGAAATAACTTCATTCATTTATAAAAAAATTTAAAATCAATTAGTCAAATCAAAAATTTCAATAGGTTTGAATCAACAAAAAAGTGATAAAAAAAATTTTACGCTTCAAGTCTCTGGGTTTGTTGAAAAGTGTGGCGACGATAAGTTCTTTTCTCTCTTTTCTTGGCATTTACCGAAGTATGTTCACTGCTTGAGTTTCCACCATCGTTATGATCCATTTGTTCTCTACCACAGAAAGTAATTTTTTGTTGTTATAGTTTGTAACAATATTTTTTTTAGTAAATTCACAAACTAATCACCAGTTATATAGAAAATGGTGGTGCGTTCTTTCAAAAAAAAAATGGTGGTGTGAAAATAATTCAAAATAAAATTATTTTATAAATGGGAATATAAAGAAAAAAATATATATTTCTATTGGAGAAGGTCATACATACTATATTTTACAAATGAGAATAAAAGGCCATTCCAATTCTATTTCATTCAAATACGTATTAGAGATATATACTACCTCTTATACAAAGTACTGAGTACCAATTATGTGTATATATATATATATATATATATATATATATAAAAGTTTAAGCTAAGAAAAATATATGTTTTTGTTAAAAAATAAGAAGCAAAATATAATTTATTTTGAGAAGATATATTTTATATTTTATTATATGTAGATTCATTTCTACGATGTACTCAAACCAATTTAAAAATCTTTGTCTTTTTGTTTACCTACTATAGATACAAGAATAAATTTAATAAAATATTATTATCATATACATTTTATTATGTTTCAATATTATTTTAACATCAAAAAGAATCACATTGAACTAAAATTCATATTTAATAAATAAATAATTTATATTATTACTTTTTGTTTCCTTTAATCTAATCGAATAACATCACCTAGTTTTACTGCTAATAAATTGACATATTACATGAGAATACAAAATTTTGGGGAATTACATAGCCATTACTTTGATAATAGAAATTTTAAGTAAAGTGTAAACACTTTCGAATTTTTTTTTTCTTAAAGAACAGATAAGTATACTCATAATATGTTTTCTTTTGTTTCAACTACTGTGTAACCTAGAAGAAATAAATTAAAGACAATATTTTTTTTAAGTTGGAGATTTTAACTGAATCTTTAAGTTTATTCTACTTTTAAAAATGATCTTAGAAAAATTGGTGTCAAAATTGTACATAAATTCTAATAGATTTATGAAACATTTGTAGATCATAATAATCATATCCTTATAATTGGTAGAGACTCACTATCTCTATTGGCAAATGTGTGTTTCACTTGTTATTTAGTATTTTTATTGCGGATTAGTTCATCGTCAAAACAATGTTTAATGAATATTTTTTAATTTCTCCTACCAAACTATAATCGCAATCTACCCACAATTGTTATCAATCATTTTACCAAAACATATTTTATTGATGAAATCAACATTTAAGGTTAAAATCTTGCATTTCTTTTTGTTTTTATACCAAACGGCCAATTCCATATTTAAGTTATTCTAAATCAACAACATATTATCCGATTAACCATTGTCCAATCAAATCAACGGTTAAATTTATTTATTCTCACTGAGAATCAAGCTTAGTATCTCTTTCCATATTCAAATACCACATATATTTGACCAACGATATTCTTGCATTAGACTCATCGAAAGAATATTTGGTCAATTATGTTAAGTTTGTTATCCGAAGATTTGTCTCCATCCAAAAATTATATCCACAGATTACCTTCTTGTTTATCTTACATCAAATTTATTGAACAATTTAACTAGATTGTAGTAGCTAGTATGATTTAAAGTGTTAAGTACTATAGTAAACCACTTGATGTATGTTTAACTAAAAGTCGTTTAGTGGCAGATTTATGGAAATATGGTGTATATGTGATACGTGTTAATTTTTCATAGATATTTATTTGTACACTAAATTGCTAAAGAGTCACTAGTAGTGCTTGTAAAATTTCTTATCAGGATTTTCAAAAACAAAGTTAGAATCCTAGACTTTTGGGTTTTGTTTCTTTTAAATTGATAGTTTATTTTCGGTAAAAAATATTCTTGGTTTATCGCCACCGACAGTGGCGAATGCAGGTAGAGGACTAAAAGTGCAAGTACACCCATTCTTTTCTAAAAAAAAGTTTTATAAGGAATTTTGTTTAAATTTTGCTATTTAACCAAAACACAATTGTGCACCCATTGAAAATGTTATTATACCCTCTTAATTCTGTATATTTCTGATGTTGTCCTACTAATTCGTATATGTAATAATGTACTAATATACGCACCCACTAATAATATGTTCTAGATTCACCCCTGGCTACCGGTCTTTGATGCTGGTCCATACAAACATTGCATTGGAGCCCTCAAAGTATTTGTTAATCTTTGGGCTAAAGTTCTTTTTTAATTGGAAAATATATACTTTTTGACATATAGTTTCATAAAAAAATCAAAATAGACAAATATACATGGATCCAAGTCTAATATTTTATAACAATTGGCGCAAACGAAAATATTGCTGAGTACATAAAAGAATGATCTACATGTGACTACTTTTGGACATATATAGTTTGATATTGGCTTTTTCGTTTTGCAGTGATGTGAGCGTATGCATTGATTTTTCTCTTTTGTTTAGCTATGTAATGTAAGTATCTAACTATATGAAAATTTTAATTAGTAAAGAAAAACTATATGATAAAATTAATCAAACTCTTGAAGTGTTTGTTTGGCCTTTAGGCCGAAAATATTGTGAGTTTATGAAAGCCAAGAGATGTATATTTTTCATTAGGTGGTGTGTTCGTAAACTTCTCTTTTATCACTCTCTTATTAGAGAAAATAATATTCTGTCAACTTTCAGAAAATGCAAATACTTCTTCAACTTTTCTTCCTTTATTTATAAGCTATCTAGCTAAAATATGGCTTGTCATAATTTCTCACTTACTGATATCTTAGTAAGTAGATTTGTCTTTATTCAATACATAAAATTCTAGTATACATAAAATTCTATTTTTGCTTATACGTAGAATTTTAAGGGTATCTCCATTTCTGCTCTATTTTTTTTCTAAATAGAATAAAAATGAATATAGAGTAAAAAATACTCCAACCTAATTTTATATCTCACTTTATAGTAAAATTTATTTCATAAATAAAATAATTTTTTTTTCATCAATAAAAATATCTCACTTTATAGTAAAATTTATTTCATAAATAAAATAATTTTTTTTTTCATCAATAAAGACTCTATTATAGTATACAAAATGAAGTAAAATTGAAGTAATTTTACTCTATTCTTTTCTTTTCTTTTTGAAGAAAAAAAATAGAATTTTGCAATGGAAATGCTCTAATTAACTACACAAAATCCTAATCTTAGTACATATATTTCTATCTTATCAGTACACAGAATTATATTCCAACATGCACACGCCATTCAATTTCGTTTTAAGATTTTTGTTTTTATGCCTCGATCTTCGGTAACAGGCTCACAACCACACATGAAATATCAATTAGTTCAATTAAAAACGAAGATTTATTAACCTTGTCCAAGAATAAAAGTACAGCTGAATCATTAACGTTCATAGTAGAAAGGAAACGAAATAAAACACAACATAGTACGACGACAAAGAAACATAATAAATAGTAGTACAATTACTCAAATCTCATACAAAAGTGAGATTCAAAATCATATGGGAATGGAACGGGAGACTTTGGGATAAACGTGGGTAGCCGGATGACCCATAATACGTCGACCTTTGGCATGTTTAAAGATATAAACCAATGCTCCCACCGGCCACTCCACCACTCCGGCTGCTAAAAACGCCACAAGCCCTAACGTCGGTCCGACCACTTTGCATCTACATGGGTTTCCTCCCGTTCCGCATTGCACGCATATAGGAATCATCCTTGTGATAGCTTCAAATACTAATATTGTTATATATACGAAAAAGGGATCAAAGAGGTGAAATGTTTGTGGATGTTATAGAGATGTGATGTATGGAATATGAGGAGAATAATTGGTGTAGGATTATGGAGAGATTGATTGTGATGTTTAAATAGAGAGACAAGCGAATCATTTGAGTTTTTTACACTTTTTCTTCTTGTTTTATCTAATACTTTTTATGATCTTTATACGTAGGGTCGGTTCATGAGTATTTTATTTAAACTTTTGACAGGTGGTGTGTGAGGAAGATGTACATGTGGTTTGAGGAGGATACGTGTTGTCTTCTTTCTATCTTAATCATCGTGTCTCGTATCATTGGTGACAAATTGCTGATGATATCGTCGGTTTGTTCTTGAAAATCTTTACAAGATATTGGACCTTGAAAATGGCTATATGAAATATTCTGGGCTCGTCACCAGATTCAGGTACAGGGTCGACTATCATGACCAACCGAAATGGGCCTCAAATAGGATAGACTCTGAATCAACCAGGCCAGTCCATTATATACGTGATCGGGTTGCCTGGTGAATTGTACCAGACTAAACCGTATAATCAATGGGGCTACTATTCCAGTGCAACCCGGAATTTTATTAAGCATCTCTTGGTTAGTAATTTATAATTACGGGGTTGTTATAAATTTGTGAAAACAAAATGCTATTAACGTTGTTAGCGTAGCTCAACTGAATGAAATATGGTATTCATTTCATATTATGTATGTTCGAGTTACTGAATTGTATGTTGTTATTGTCTAACAAAACTATACTATAATTTTGTAATCGTATACTAGTTTTGCCAAAGCGCAGAATATTCGTTGTGATAAAGTGATTTATAATGTGAATGTTTAAAGTAAAGACTTTGGAGTTTGGTGGATGTTAAAGTATATATAAAAAGACTTTAGTGTTGACTTTTGTATAATTGACATTAGACATGCATGCAAAATCTCCACTACCAAATTAACAAGTAATACAATTTAATCATTTTTTAAGTTTTTTTTCTAATTAAAATATTAAAAAGCATATTATATAATTTAATCCGTATGTACTATATTTAAATTTATTCTGCGCACTAAAAAAATAATATAAAAACTAACTCTGAGAGACGAAGATTATCATCATCATCATCATTAAATTTCATTTCCCCCCAATCTTTGATAGAGATTAGAGAAGAGATCCAAAAACGCTAAACCCGTTCCCGCGGGAGTGAAAGCGAGCTCAAATGGGAGATCCGTTGGGATCAGAGGAGGCATCACTCGCGACGGAGACCGGCATCAAATCGGATTTGTGTTTGGAGATCGATCCTCCGCCGACCGAAACCGTCGCCACCGCCGAAGACTGGCGTCGCGCTCTCGGCAAAGTGGTTCCCGCCGTCGTGGTGCTCCGCACGACGGCGTGTCGCGCCTTCGACACTGTATCGGCGGGCGCTAGCTACGCTACTGGGTTTATCGTTGATAAGAGGCGTGGGATCATCCTCACCAATCGCCACGTGGTGAAGCCAGGTGTGCGCATAGATTCCTTTGATTAGGTGGTGTAGAATAAGGCTCAGCTAGGCTTAGTATAGATCACTGTGGTAGAATGAGAATTTAATCTCTTTAATATTCAGTGATTCATCTCTGTATTATCTTCTTCAGGTCCAGTAGTTGCGGAGGCAATGTTTGTTAACCGCGAAGAGATCCCAATCTATCCTGTATATAGGGATCCGGTAACTCTCTCATTCTAAATTTTTAATCCCTAGATTAGATTTGAGTATGAGGAAACTTGCATCACAGTTTAGAATATCTTGGTATGGTAGAAGCCATGGTTTTATTGAAATGAGCATTCATGTGAATTCTAAAATATTTCTATTTTAGTATTTTGAATTTGTGTCTCCTCATCAGGCTGACATTCTTTTGTATCTTTTTCAGGTCCACGACTTTGGCTTCTTTTCGTATGATCCCAGTGCAGTACAGTTTCTGAGTTATGAGGAAATTCCCCTTGCTCCAGAGGCTGCTTCTGTTGGACTGGAGATTAGGGTTGTTGGCAATGATAGCGGAGAGAAGGTAACATAAATAGGTTGTTCTATATTATTCAAAGTATAAAAGAGAGAAGTAATGCTTCTGGTTAATGGGGTGTGGATTTGCAGGTTTCTATACTGGCTGGTACTCTTGCTCGGTTGGATAGGGATGCTCCACAGTATAAGAAGTAAGTATTATCTGTTTCACCGTCATATTTTTATAGTTCTACAACTCTGCTTGTTTCATGGTTACTCACTTTGTAATAATTAATTGGTTTTTGTTGCAGAGATGGTTACAACGACTTCAACACGTTTTATATGCAAGTAAGTGATTATTCGTCTTTAGTTTTTATGCTGTCAAAAAAAAAAAAAAAAGAGTTTTTATTACTTTTATTTTAATTACCGACGTATATGAGCAGAATTGCATGCTATCTCTCCTGAGTCAAAACCTTGTTATTTCCCGTTTCCACTACAGATATGCCTCTCACTCGTATTTTCATTTAGATACCACCTAAAAGAGTTAAAACGTCCTTTGTAGCTTATCGTGCAATACTCTACTGTTACTCGAAGCCTAACCCTTACACATGCTAGCTTGCTAATATTTTCGCTTCTGTGCTTATAGGCAGCGTCAGGTACTAAAGGTGGATCAAGCGGTTCTCCTGTTATTGATTGGCAAGGCAGGGCGGTAGCTTTGAATGCTGGCAGCAAGTCTTCAAGTGCATCAGCCTTCTTCCTACCACTTCAACGAGTAAGCAATCTCTTTTTCATACTCATATTCATACTTTAGTTAAGACTAGATGGTTAGTAGAATGTCACAAATGAACTATACGTTTATTTATTGATCTCTTCCTTTCATTAACGGGGCCCTGGGTATATATTAGGAGACACAGAGAAAGTCAGAAATGGTTCCTGATATTTTTTTAGTATTGCATTGCGTCATATCATTTCATAACCCCGGGAATTTATATGACATTTAGTTGGAAATTTGCTTAGAACTTTTCATCAAGTGTGGCTTTCGTTTTTGGAAGGTTGTCAGGGCGTTAAGTTTCCTGCAGAAAAGTATCGACTCGTGCACAGATAAGCCAAAAGCAGTTCATATTCCTCGTGGTACGCTTCAGGTTTGTTTTCCACCTATCGGATTTTGAGACTCTTCATAGTGCAGTTAGGAAAATTTCCACGACTATCAGTTTTGATCCTTTTTAAGTAGCTGTGTTCAGCTTGTCCGAAAAAAGTACCCGTACTTTACATGGTCTGTCAGTTGAAAAAAAATTCCAAGGAGCTGGAAATTTTCCTGGGTAACATTTAGACTACTGTTGTAGTTAGGCTCTGAGCATCATAATTTTTCTGTAATAAATTTTAACTAATGTAATGCTCATATTCTAGAGAGGAATTTTAATACCTTAAAGATTTCTTTTTATTCTAGAAAGGTTATCCTTGTGATTACCGTGGGATCTGAATGAGTTCGTGGTTTTATTAAGAATAATTCTCATGTTATATCTCTATTCCTTTTCCCACGATTGACAGATGCAGAGATTTATAGGAAGTTCAATGTCTATTAGCTGATATGAGTTTTGGGTTGCTTATGTAAGATTTTATCTGTTTGCTTTTGTATTTAGATGACATTTGTTCACAAAGGCTTCGATGAGATACGTCGACTTGGTCTCAGGAGCGAAACTGAACAGGTACATGATTTTCCTTCCTACTATCGTGGAGGGCATTAGCCGTCCTTGTGCACACCTTAAACATACTGTATCTTGGCCATGTAGGTGGTTCGGCATGCATCTCCAACTGGGGAAACTGGAATGCTTGTTGTTGATTCTGTAGTGAGTGCATTGATTTATTATTATATTAACACACAGAACAATAATTTCTTTTTTATAGAAAAAAGATTGTTTAAGCGGTGCCTAAAAATTTACATCTTATATATGATGTTTTGACTTGTGGTAGGTGCCAAATGGCCCTGCTGATAAACATTTAGAGCCGGGAGATGTTCTTATTCGTGTGAACGGCACAGTAAGTCATCTCAGTTACATCTTTTTAGTGAGGATTGTTTTTTGTTTGTCTCGAGCAATCTAGAATTTTGATATCTTTGTTGCAACATTGGTATGAAACGCATGGGTTAAAAGTTAGTTATAACTTATTAATCAATACAATTTCAGTGTCTAGTTCTTTCTGTTCCTCGTTTTGCTAAATCTCTCGCTGTGCATTTATCGTAGGTGCTTACACAATTTCTGAATTTGGAGAATCTGATTGATGACGGTGTTGGCCAGATAGTTGAACTGGAAATTGAAAGGGGTGGACAGCCAATAACTGTTAGTGTATCGGTGAGTTCCATTCTTCTGTAAGTTCTGTTTCTAGGATACATGTAACCGTCTTTTAATCTTTTCTCTTGGCTATTATATTCGTTATTGCTGCTCAATTCTTTTCCCCTGAGAAAAAGTTCTCAGTATCTTACTTGTACCTTCCATGTAGGATTTCATAATCTGCTTAACTGTGATTGATACTTACTCTCTTTCATAATGATCTCGATCCTTGTGTTTATGTTTTCCTGACACAGGTTCAGGATTTACACTCAATCACTCCAGATCACTTCCTGGAAGTAAGTGGTGCTGTAATTCATCCGTTGTCTTATCAGCAGGTAACTACTACTTGAAGAGATGTATCTGAACTTTTTTACTGCCCTGCACTGTATGCATGATATTCTTGTCTCCTACAGGTCGAATTGTTGTTTTTATAAGTTAGTGCTTGGGGTTAAGTTTTATCTTTCATGAATTTGCGTACTGATCTACCCAAATGATGATTTAGAGCACTTTTCCGTTTTTCAAAGTGACAAAGCTGAAATGTTAGTTGGTTCATGATATCTATCTTCAGAGAGGATGCTCTTTGTGAATATAGTAATAATGCTATATGTATGATCCTGAAACTTGTTATTGTAGTATCGGTTGGAAAATATAATAATGCTTTGAAGAAACATTGACTTTATCCTCCATAGCCCACACTGGCTTGCTAGAGTGAATATGGAAACATATACTGACTCTCTTGTGGGCATTAGCTGATCTTAAAAGTTGTTGATGTAACAGGCTCGTAATTTTCGTTTTCCTTGTGGCCTGGCTTATGTCTCGGACCCTGGGTAAGCCGCTCAACTTCCTCCATCAAAATTTTCACATTTTCTTGAACCATGTGCAATTCTCTAATAGATTCCAACATAAAAGAGTGTTTCCTTATAGTTCTTTTGGTTCTAAAATTTATTTATCTGCATACTCGGTACAAGAAGTGAGCTGTAACTTCTTCTAATACGCCACTTAATCTTGAAAATTATAATTTTTATCTCTTCATCAGAGATCTTAAGATAGTTCACGTTTAGCTTGTTGACTTTTTTTCTGTCTTCTTGACTGATGTGTCAATACTGTTACATGTAAGTTAATTGTGCATCATTTTCAGAACTTTCTCTGTATTTCTGGATTTACTTGGTTGAGCTATTTTCTATGCAGATACATGCTATTTAGAGCTGGAGTCCCACGACATGCTATCATAAAGAAGGTTGCTAATGAAGATATTTCCTGTCTTGCGGATTTGATATCCGTTCTTTCGAAGCTCTCTAGGGGTGCTCGTGTCCCCTTGGAATATATGTCTCACACTGATCGTCATCGCAAGAAGGTGCTATATATATTGTTTGAAAGTTCTTTTTGTAAGACGTCCTAACCCACTGTAATCTTATGCTTGTCAAACCTAGGTACTGGTTTAGATATGATATTTTGTTAGGCTATTCTAAATCGACATCTGATCTGTTAATTCTGTGATAATATTACCTCTCTCTGGCTGTTCCAAGTATGTGATTTTTTTTTGCTGCTGTCGTGCTGATAGAATACTATGATCACTGTCTATGGAAAATAGATATCTTTAAAGTCGTGATTTCCACAATGGATCGTTTTTTCTTTAGGCGTTCCTGTCATTAACATGGTTGTTGACTTGCTGTTCCATGTTTCTTTTTGAACTCTATAATATTTACTCAAATGAGAAAGTACTTATTTTTGGGTTCCATTTCGTGCAGTCTGTGTTAGTCACAATTGATCGTCATGAATGGTACGCTCCTCCACAGTTGTATACCCGTAATGACAGTTCTGGTTTATGGGATGTGAAACCTGCAATCGAACCTGCTGCTGTTCCACCATCTATTGGTAATAGTGGTTTGCCTATATGCCAAAATACAGAGTCCATGCATGAAGTCGTTCGTGGGGTT
Organism: Brassica napus; assembly: GCF_020379485.1. Lineage (NCBI taxonomy): Eukaryota > Viridiplantae > Streptophyta > Magnoliopsida > Brassicales > Brassicaceae > Brassica > Brassica napus. The sequence goes on along the minus strand of NC_063434.1, from coordinate 30,302,974 downwards.
ACTGATACTGCGGCTACTATGGAAGCCTCTAGTGGGGATGGTTCTTCTCAGAATGATTTTGGCGTAGAAGCAAAGAAACAAAGAGTGGAAGATGATTCTTCAGATGGAACTGTTGCAAACGGTTCCTTACATGGGAGTGAATTGAAATCTGATGATGCAATGGCAACAGAAAATTCGGTTTTAAGAGACTACGAAAGCGCAGCAGCACTGTCTGCTAATGCTTCTTTGGCTGAACGTGCTATTGAGCCGGCTCTTGTCATGTTTGAGGTAAAGATTAACATCATGTTTGGTAACTATTTCTACAACGATAAATGATAATCTATGGATGCTTATAAGAAAACCATGGAAGTATGACCTGGTGATCGGAATTACTGTGATTATAGTTCTTATTGTGGTTAAGGGCAACTTGCATCTGCTGAAACTAAGTTCTCTTATGCAGGTTCATGTGCCACCATCGTGTAGTCTTGATGGTGTACATTCACAACATTTCTTTGGGACTGGCATTATTATTTACCATTCTTCAAACATGGGACTTGCTGTGGTGGACAAAAACACTGTTGCGATTTCTGCATCTGATGTTATGTTGTCCTTTGCTGCTTTTCCAGTCGAGATTCCTGGAGAGGTTAGATTCCCCTGAAGATCTTACAGTTCGTGGAAGGAAGCTTTAATATTCATCTTTCTTAACTTAACTGCAGGTGGTATTTCTTCATCCTGTTCACAACTATGCTCTTATTGCCTACAATCCGTCAGCAATGGGTCCTGCCAGTGCTTCAGTTATTCGTGCAGCTGAGCTACTACCTGGTATGTTAGTACAAATCTGTAGCAAAGTACCTTTGGGGTTTCAAATTATATGTTGGTTGGATGATGCTTAGGCTATTACTATTTTCTGTTAACCATTTCAAAGTTCACCATTGCTCTGTTTGGATATTGCCTCTTGTTGAAACTTTCATTTATCTAGTTAAATTAATGGGACGTGTTCATGTTGCAATGTCTTTACTGAAAACAGAACCTGCACTGCAACGTGGAGATTCAGTTTATCTTGTCGGATTGAGTAGGAACCTTCAAGCTACATCAAGAAAATCTATTGTTACCAATCCATGTGCAGCGTTAAACATTGGGTCTGCTGATTCTCCCCGCTACAGAGCTACTAATATGGAAGTTATCGAGCTTGATACAGGTGAGGAACTCAAAGCCTTTCACATCAAACTTAGATACTATAAAGTTGTTCGAATCTCAATTTATTTTCTTCATGTTACGTTGCAGATTTTGGTAGCTCATTTTCAGGAGCGCTGACTGATGAGCAAGGGAGGATTCGGGCCATTTGGGGAAGCTTTTCGACTCAGGTTCATCTTCCCACTTTGCAGTTTACATAACTGTTACGTTTTTTTCTAACATTGTACTGTCTTGTGTATTGATCACAGGTTAAATATAGTTCCTCTTCGTCCGAAGACCATCAGTTTGTCAGAGGTATCCCAATATATGCGATCAGCCAAGTCCTCGAGAAAATCATAACTGGTGGAAATGGACCAGAACTTCTAATAAATGGTGTGAAAAGGCCAATGCCACTCGTTCGGATTCTGGAAGTTGAGTTGTATCCTACTTTGCTCTCAAAGGCCCGGAGTTTTGGTCTGAGCGATGAATGGATCCAAGTAAGCCTATTCTTGTTTATATATTCTGTGATAATATCGATACACATCTATCTGCGCATGTAGAATTTATAACATATGGTGAAACTTGTTATAATGCTTACTTGAGAGAATGATAGTTTACTAAAAGCAGGTAGTCTCAAATCCATATACTTTATTGGTTGTTCTTACAGATTCTAGTCAAGAAGGATCCTGTTAGACGACAAGTTCTGCGTGTTAAAGGTTGCCTGGCAGGATCAAAAGCTGAAAATCTTCTAGAACAAGGCGACATGGTTTTGGCAGTCAATAAAATGCCAGTTACATGCTACAATGACATTGAAGCCGCTTGCCGAACATTGGATACTGGTAGCCACAGCGATGAGAATCTCAATCTAACAATCCTTCGACAGGTGACACCCTTAACTCCTGGCTCTTGAGACATCTTATTGTTTATTTTCTTCTCCGTTATCATCCTAGTCCTTGTGTTGATTGATCACAGCACCTGTGAAGAGAAAAGGTTTACTAGTATATACTCAAGACTCTTGGTTGTTTGTCAGGGTCGAGAAATGGAGCTCGTAGTTGGAACTGACAAAAGAGATGGAAACGGAACTACAAGAGCGATAAACTGGTGTGGTTGCGTTGTTCAAGATCCTCATTCTGCGGTTCGCGCTCTTGGGTTTCTTCCTGAGGAAGGTCATGGTGTCTATGTCACCAGGTATACTAGTTCTTGACCTATATATTGAATCTCAATTTGGTTCAACAAAAAAAAAACTAGTTTAATCTTAACCGACTAGATTTGGATTTGATCTCTGACAAATTTTGTTCTCAGATGGTGTCATGGGAGTCCGGCACACCGATATGGCCTGTATGCACTTCAGTGGATTGTGGAAGTTAACGGGAAGAAGACTCCTGATCTAAACGCATTTGCAGATGCTACTAAGGTTTTGTCTCATTCCTTACACAATTCACACTTCCATTTACTTTGGCTCTGAAGAAAAGTGATGCAGCCATATCTTAGATTGTTCTTTCACTTTGGTTTGAAGTTTTAAAATCTTCTTTGCGATTTGGTTGCAACAGGAGCTAGAACACGGGCAATTTGTGCGTATAAGGACTGTTCATCTAAACGGCAAGCCACGAGTGTTGACTCTGAAACAAGATCTTCATTATTGGCCAACTTGGGAGCTGAGGTTCGACCCAGAGACTGCTCTTTGGCGTAGAAACATATTGAAAGCCTTGAAGTAAAAAGCCTCTTTAGTTGATCCATTTCTTTGAAAAGCTCTTATGGTCTTTTCTCAAATGCATACTCCAACTTTGTTGTATTTTTATCGAAATTATACTCAAAACCTCGTTATATAACATTACTAGAAGAACTGTCACTACAATTTACAGTAAAAAGAAACTAAGCAATAAGGATTTTACATCCAGTTTAAAATTGATCAAATTTAAACTTTCCGTGTCCTAATTCATGTTAATGTTTTTTTCTTCTAATTGTACAATCATTTTTTGTTTTGAAATTGAATAGTTCTTGTGAAATCAAATCATTTAACCAAACGCCTCAGCAATTAAAACATTATTACAGTGAGCAATATCTAGGCTTCAAGTCCTCTGAATTGAATGCAAAGTCTTAAACTCCTCAAATCTGTGAAAGGGAGATAATATGTAGATTGCAAAAGGATGAGAATATGAAGATTCCAAGATATTGTATACTGTATTTACATGTAAAAATTGGGTGATATTAATCTCTAATCTCTTAAATAAATTATTTTTAGGACAAGAAAATTAATGTGATTTCTTACTTTGCATATTTTATTATTTAGATTGGATTTTGACTTTGACACATGTTAATCTGACAATTTATGCATACAAACTCTACAAAACTAAAATAAGGAAATATGTACAGGAAAAAAGATAAGGTATAAATATAAATTTTCAATTCAAATAATAGAAGAGGAAAAATATGAGAAACACACATAGCTCAAGAATGTTTGATAAATTACAATACTATAACTTGGGTATGTATATTGAATGCTTATTCTTATTAAACATTCATAGCTCAAGAATGTTGATAAATTACAATACTATATCTTGCATGAATAAGAATCCAACACATAGATGTATGTAGATTTTGATCAAAATGAGACCATATACATTACTCTTCTTCTAAATATAGGATTCATTGATTCACTATGTTAGGTTTGGATCAGGCCGGCTCTTTAGAGTTCATGAATATTAAACCGATTAAATTAAACCCGGTCTGAGACGATGGTTTGGCAAACCGAATCGAATACGTTAACCGTTTTTGATAGATAGAAAGAGAGGGAAGGAAGGATGCTAATGTAATTGACACGTTTACCCTCCCGTCTCATTTTCTCTCCGTCTCCGATCACAAGCCGCCACACTCGCGTTGGGAAGAGCAATCTCCGGCTTCGAGATATCGGAAATGGAAGACGCCGCCGCTCCTAACTCAGGTTCCGATTTGAACCTCGGAGGAAAACGCGGTAAATCAATCGAAGAATGCCAAGACATGATTCAGCGAAGTTTCCGAAGTATATTTTCCCGCAAATCTTGAATCCATTGGTTTAGCAATCTCTGTGTATTGAAACTAGTTTCGTTTCGTTTGTTTTGATTAGATCCGATTGTGAAGTTTCTGATGGAGCAGATGGAGAAGTCTGGGTGCAGAGTTGGCGATAACTTCGTCAAGGCGGTTGTGTGTACTGGTCCTGTAGCTGGTGGCTTCACTAAAGGACGAGGGGTAAACACTTTCTTTGATGTATATTACAATGCTTTTGGCTTTGTTAATGTTGATGATGATATGTTCCTTTTGTTATCTGTGTTTGTTTGAAGATTACTGTGTGCAGTAACTATCTGACTATTCAAGATGAAGTGAACCAAGTGGTTATACATGAGTTAATCCATGCTTATGACGAGTGTCGCGCCAAGAATCTGGATTGGACTAACTGTGCTCATCATGCTTGCAGCGAGGTGCTTACATTGTTAGCCTAAAGCTTTTACCATGTCAAGTCCAGTTCTTGATAGTGTTCTTGTGTTTGTATTCTTTGAACAGATCCGTGCAGGTCATTTAAGCGGCGATTGCCATTTCAAGAGAGAACTTTTGAGGGGTTTCATTAAATTAAGAGGCCATGAACAAGTAAGTGACTATAAGAAAAAAAAATTGCTTGTGGAATCATGTATGGTTGTTGTTGATATTAACCTGATTCTTTGTGTTTTGAAAAGGAATGTATAAAAAGAAGAGTGTTGAAATCGCTTCGTGGCAACCCGTATTGCTCTGAAGTAGCAGCCAAAGACGCCATGGAGGCAGTGTGGGATACTTGTTACAATGACACTAAGCCTTTTGACAGAGCTCCTTGAAGGTAATATATCTCTTTGACTTCTGCTTCGAAGTTCTGATCTTTGAAGATCGATATAAAGCTGGCGAAACCTTTGGATTCAGCAGTCCATTTTTTTTTGGCATTGTATTGTTCAGAATACAAGTTCGGTTAATGAAAAGACCGAGTCACATTCTATTTTTAGTAACTTCAGTTTCCTCCTCCTTAGAGCGCCTAGTTTGAAGCATAGCCTCAGCTTTCTTCACATTAAAAATCTCTTTATATAATAACTCTCACGATCAAAAAGAACACAACCCCCTATAAAAGAATGGCGGACGCAACAGAAAAAGCTGAGCACGACCGTGTTTTCAAGAAGTTTGATGCTAATGGAGATGGAACTATCTCTTCCACCGAGCTTGGAGATGCTCTCAAGAACCTTGGCTCGGTCACGCACGATGACATCAAGCGTATGATGGCTGAGATCGATACCGATGGTGATGGATTCATATCGTACCAAGAGTTTTCTGATTTCGCAAAGGCTAACCGTGGTCTCATGAAAGATGTAGCCAAGATTTTCTAAGCCAAAATTTAAAATCTATATTCATGTGATGTTTTAATCATGTTTAATTTGTTCCCTTGTTTTTTGTAATGACAATCATTGATTATCAGATTATGTATGTTACTTTTTCATTATGCTTTCATTTCATGTAGTGGTAAAGGGCTTTGGTTATAGACAATGATTAGATATTTGATAATCTGGTTTGTGTTTTAGTGTGGGCTGAAATAGTAAAGGGCATTGGTTATAGGCAATAATTTATATTACCCAAGCCCATCTCTAATTCTTGAGAATAAATACCCAAAAAACCAGTATAATGATTTACTGAAATAAATTAATAATATATTGCAATTAACATTTCAGTTAAATTATAAAATACAGTTATATATTTATATGAATTGTGCCAAGTGTGATGATATTTTTCTTAAATATCCTTAGATAAATATATCTTTATCAGACTCTATAAAACTTTAACATAAAAAATTTGTTTTAGCTACTTAGCCAAATATATATATACATAAGATAAAGACAGTGTAACAAAGAATGGTTGGTAACTGGTCTTAACATTGAGGAGAACCAAACTTTAGCATAATAAAATATAGAACAAAATCCCACGGTCAATCTTTGGCCCATCTACATCACATGTGTTCAAAAAATATCTAATTTTCAACAAACAAAACTAGGAAAATTAAAGCCATCCCTAAAAAGTCTTCCAAACCTCCTCTCTCATAAATATTTTGCTTCATACAATATGCCTTTTTATAATAACAGAAAACTATAGTTTAAAATATAAATATTACATAATAGATATTGCCCATGGTGTATTATATATACACACGTAGTATGTAACTGTTAGCTAACGCCATACTCAATACGTCTCTCTGAAACAGATCTTTCGTCCATTTCTCTCTCAAAATGGACCTCGCCTCCACCGTCCCTTCTTCTTCTTCCTCTTCCTCCGTTTCATCAATCGATATTGGGGATATATAGATTATATATGTTAAGATAATCATGGACGTAGGGATAAGTCTATATTCCTAGATAGATAAGTCCAAATCTGTTAGTGAGATTGAGATTGCGATCCTTCTCGTGTTGTATATATACTTAGCCATTGGCTTTCTAATAAAGCAAGCACATACAATACACAAATCTACATGGTATCAGAGCAGAAGATCCTTAAATTTTGATCTTTTGTTCCTTACTTGAAAGTCATGGCTGAAGAAACTAGTGCTGCAATCGTTCTCAAGAAGGATGAAGTGATATCAAGCTCACCTTACTTGTTGTATGGTTCCGATAATCCAGGAGCCAAGATTTCTTCTGTTCAGTTGAATGGAGAAAATTATAATGAATGGTCTTCGGAGATGATTAATGCTCTGCAAGCCAAAAGAAAATTGGGTTTCATTAAAGGAACTCTGAAGAAGCCGGATGAAACGAGTCCAGATCTGGACAACTGGTTGACAGTTAATTCTATGATAGTGGGCTGGATTAGGGCTTCTATCGAACCGAAGGTGCGCTCCACAGTCACGTACATTACGGAGGCGTACCAATTGTGGGAAGACTTGAAACAGAGGTTTTCCGTGGGGAACACGGTTCGTGTTCACCAAATTAAGGCACAACTTGCTTCGTGTAGGCAAGATGGACAGTCCATATTGGACTATTTTGGAAAGCTCTCAACGTTGTGGGAAGAGCTGCAAGTCTATCAACCGATCCATGCATGTACGTGTGGAGCTGCGGCTGCTATAGCTAAAGAAAGGGAACATGAAAAAATTCATCAATTTGTAATGGATTTGGACTTATCTATCTAGGAATATAGACTTATCCCTACGTCCATGATTATCTTAACATATATAATCTATATATCCCCAATAGCTAAAGAAAGGGAACATGAAAAAATTCATCAATTTGTAATGGGTTTGGACGATTCACGATTTGGTAACATATCTACAAACGTGATTGGTCTCGACCCGCTGCCTTCTCTTGGAGAAATTTACAATAAGATGGTGCGTGAAGAACAGCGGCTGGCGTCTACAAGAGGTCGTGATCAACAGCAAGAGGCGGTTGGTTTTGTGGCTCGCCAGGGTTCAACTTCTACCCGACAGGATGAATCTGTTTCAAACAAAGGAGACAACTCGATCTTGCGTTCTCGTGCGATCTGTTCTCATTGTGGACGTACGGGCCATGAGAAGCGCGACTGCTGGCAGATAGTTGGTTTCCCTGACTGGTACAATGAACGCAGTGGTGGTCGTGGACAAAGTACTGGAAACAGAGGAAGAGGTCGTGGAGTGAATGGTCGTGGGCGTGGTCAAGCCAATATCGCTCAAGCTACAAGCTCTAACTCATCCTTTCCAGAGCTCACTACCGATCAATGGAAAGTGCTCAGTCAGATGATCCAAGAGAAAGCCGGTAATCCAGTGTCTGATAAGCTATCTGGTAAGAAAACTTTGGGTGATGTCATTCTCGATACAGGTGCTTCACACCACATGACAGGAAATCATGCTCTCTTGACTGACATTGAGATGATTTCTCCGTGTTCTATTTTCTTTGCTGATGGGAATAGAACGTTTGCAGTAAAGATGGGAACGTTTTGCCTGTCTGATAAAATTAAACTACAGAAAGTGCTTTTCGTTCCCGATCTAAACTGTACTTTGATTTCGGTTGCCAAACTCTTGAAGCAGACAAATTGTTTCGCGACCTTCACTGATACAATATGTGTTTTGCAGGACCGTTTTTCGAGGACTCTGATTGGAGCCGGTGAGGAACGTGATGGTGTGTATTACTTTACGGATCTGGTCTCAGCGAAGAGTCATCGGGCAGTTGGAGGTTCTGATCATGTCTTGTGGCATCAACGTTTGGGTCATCCGTCGTTTTCTGTGTTTTCAGATTTATCTTTTGTTTCTAAACCTGCTAGCTCGAGTCCATGCGACACTTGTTTTCGAGCTAAACAAACACGTGATGTCTTTTATGAAAGTATCAATAAAACAACAGAGTGTTTTTCCCTTATTCATGTCGATGTGTGGGGTCCTTACAGAGTTCCCTCTTCCTGTGGAGCAGTCTACTTTCTAACCATAGTAGACGACTTTTCGAGGGCGGTTTGGACGTTTCTTCTTCTGGCAAAATCAGAGGTTCAAGTGGTTCTCAAGAGATTCTTGGCATATACAGAGAAACAATTCAAGAAACCAGTAAGAACAGTACGTAGCGACAATGGGACAGAGTTTTTAGTTCTCTCGTCATACTTTAAAGACTTGGGCATCGTTCATCAAACCTCCTGTGTTAACACTCCACAACAAAATGGTCGCGTGGAGAGGAAACACAGACACATTCTGAATGTGGCTCGAGCGATCTTGTTCCAAGCTAATCTTCCGGTGAAATTTTGGGGAGAGGCGATACTTACCGCTGCACACTTGATTAACAGAACTCCATCTTCTGTTCTTAATGGCCGATCTCCGTATGAAGTTCTCCATGGTGTCAAACCGGATTATGGAGCTTTGAAGGTCTTCGGTTCAGCATGCTATGTTCACAGAGCCTCTCGTGATAAAGATAAATTTGGCCAGAGAAGCCGCTTATGTGTGTTTGTCGGTTACCCCTTCGGCAAGAAAGGCTGGAAAGTGTTTGACATCGATCGTAATGAGTTTCTTGTGTCTCGTGATGTCGTGTTCCGTGAAGATTTGTTTCCTTTTGCAGAACCAAAACCTGTTCCACCGATCACGCCTTCACAGGAAGTTGTTACTGATACTGATTGGATTATTACACCGCTAGACGAAAGGGGGAGCAATGAAGCTCCAGTAAGTTCTTCGGAAACAGAACAATCCGCTCCGGTTGGTCCTTTGGAAACAGAACATCCTCCTGTTGAAGCTCCATCGTCTTTACTTCCTGCAGTCCCTGCAGTCCCGACGGTAGTCTCTCCTGTTCCAGATACGGTTATTGTCTCAGATGGTTCCTCTTCACCTCCTGAACCTGTCTCATCTCAAACAGACTCGGTTCCAATTCCAGAACCACCAGTAATTGAAACACTTGGTAGAGGTCAACGTGAGAAAACAAAGTCTGTTACACTTCGGGACTATCTTCTCTACAATGCCACGGCCGAACCAGAAAGTAATACACACTATTTCATCTCTCCCTCCTCCACATTAGAGCCCTCGTCTTCGGTCTCAGGTAACTCCTTGTATCCTCTGACTGATTACATTACTGATGAGCAGTTTTCTACTTCCCATCGAGCTTTTTTGGCAGCCATCACCAACTCCTCTGAACCAAAGAACTTCAAAGATGCTATGCAACATGACGTATGGAAAAAGGCAGTTGGTAAAGAAGTTGTAGCTCTCGAGGACAGTAACACTTGGGACATCACTGAGTTACCACCTGGGAAAGAGGCAATCGGCTGCTTATGGATTTTCAAAATCAAATACAATGCAGATGGTACAGTCGAGAGGCATAAGGCTCGTTTGGTTGTCAATGGCAAAAGTCAAATTGAGGGTGAGGACTACAAAGAAACCTTTGCTCCAGTGGTCAAAATGACTACCGTTAGAGCTCTATTGCGTATTGTTGCAGCCAAACAATGGGAAGTATATCAAATGGATGTTCAAAACGCATTTCTTCATGGTGATCTAGAAGAAGAAGTGTACATGAAGCTGCCTCCTGGTTTTAGGCATTCTCATCCTAACAAAGTGTGTCGTCTCCGAAAGTCTCTATACGGCTTGAAGCAGGCTCCAAGGTGTTGGTTTAAGAAACTCTCGGATGCTTTAATACGTTTTGGATTTGTTCAGTCCTATGAAGACTACTCTCTCTTCTCTTATGAACGAAACGGTCTTGAGCTTCGAGTTCTAGTCTATGTCGACGATTTACTTATCTGTGGTAGCGACCCTCATATGGTGAAAAGGTTCAAAGAATATTTAAGCAAGTGCTTTGCAATGAAGGACTTGGGGAAACTAAAGTATTTTCTTGGCATAGAAGTCAGCAGAGGTCCAGAGGGAATATTTCTTTCTCAGCGCAAATATGCACTTGACATTATCGCAGACACAGGCTACCTTGGTTCTAAACCAGTGGCGACTCCTTTGGAACAGAACCATAACCTTGCCAAGTCGAAAGCTCCACTGCTTCCTGATCCGACTAAATATCGTCGTTTGCTAGGACGCTTGATTTATCTCTTAAACACTCGTCCTGAGTTGAGTTATTCAGTTCACTTGCTCTCTCAGTTCATGCAAGCTCCTACAGAAGAACACTGGTCTGCTGCACTAAGAGTTGTACGATACTTGAAGGGATCACCAGGACAGGGGATACTTCTTCATTCAAACAGTGATCTCACGCTCACCATTTATTGCGATGCAGATTGGAGTGGTTGTCCGCTGTCTCGGCGTTCATTAAGTGCTTGTGTTGTTATGCTTGGTGGTTCTCCCATTTCTTGGAAAACAAAGAAACAGGACACAGTGGCAATGTCATCCGCAGAGGCTGAATACCGCTCCATGGCTGTTGCTTTGAAAGAAACAAAGTGGATACGACGTTTACTCAAAGAACTTGGTGCAGATCAACTGGAGCCTACACGATTCTTCTGTGACAGCAAAGCGGCTATACATATCGCAGCCAATCCAGTGTTTCACGAGCGTACCAAACACTTAGAACGTGATTGTCATTCAGTTCGTGATGCTGTCATTGCCGGTCTCATTGTCACTCAACACATCAGTTCAGGTTCTCAGGTTGCAGACATTTTAACAAAAGCGCTCGGACGTGTACCGTTTCAGACTATAATGTCCAAGTTGGGCGTTATTAATCCACACGCTCCAACTTGAGGGGGAGTATTGAGATTGAGATTGCGATCCTTCTCGTGTTGTATATATACTTAGCCATTGGCTTTCTAATAAAGCAAGCACATACAATACACAAATCTACAATCGACACGAGCCACGACTGCGACTCGCCGCGCGGCGGAGACGCAGATCACGAACTGCTCCACGCGTCGGTTTCGGTTTCTGTTTCTTCCTCGTCGTCTTCGGCCTCGATTCAGAGAATCCTCGGTTTGATCCGATCGGAGGATCCGGATTCGAGGCTGTTCGCAGCTAGAGAGATCCGTCGGCTGACGAAGACGTCGCATAGGTGCCGCCGACACTTTTCGCAGGCCGTCGAGCCGCTAGTTTCGATGCTGAGGTTATTAGACTCGCCTGAATCGCACCACGAGGCGGCGCTGCTTGCTCTCCTTAACCTCGCCGTTAAATACGAGAAGTACGTTTCTTTCTTCCTTCCTTACTCAAATTCGAATTGTTCTGTTTTTTTTTTTAATATGATGATCTGATTAACGGTTTCTAAGCTTGAAATTAGTGGTTAAAAATCAACAAGTCCGATCCTGAGATTCATATTGTTTGAAAACAAATTAAAAAAGCTAAATCATCAATACATATACATTTCTTCGTCGATTTAAACTTTAAATTAAAACCAATCGGTGATAAATAAATTGATCATATCCATTTATATACTCTTCTCGTTTCATTTTAATTGTTGTTTTAGATTCATGCACACGGATTAATAAAACATACTCTCTATGTTCCTAAATAATATATGTTTTAGAATTTTCACACTTATTAAGAAAATACTTAAAATTTTGATAATAAATGTATGATTTTCTGTGTTTAGATATTTCCTATGATTTTTAACCAATTAAAATTCAGTAAACACAATTAATGTTTTTGAAATTTACAATTTTCCATTATTACATACATTGAAAATGTAAAATATAGATCTTTTAGAAACAAAATATTTTTCTAAAACATAAATCATTTAGGAACGGAGGGAGTATGATTTTGTATATTTCCAAAATAAAAACATAATTACATATACACCTAACCATATTTCAATCAATAGAAAAATAAAATAGAAAATTTTATCAATAAATTTTACATCGAAATTCTAAAACCGACAGTTATTTTGAAACGATATATTTTTCTACAACAACAATTAAATCGAAACAGAAAGAGTATTACTTATCTAGTCAGTTAAACTCCTGACGTGGGAGTTTAGGGAGCTGAAGCAAATGTTTCATCTTGTTATGCTTTTGGATCGGGCCATGTGTATTAATCAAATCTGAATATTAGATTAGTGATCTGATTTGATCATTAGCTCAATTGTATCAATAGATTAGTGAGAAAATCAAGTCATTCATATTAAATCAAAAGGTGTCAATTCGTGTGCCTTTTTGGTCGGTCTCGTGTAAGTTCATGATTGGATGATTGCATCCAATGGATAATCTCTCGATTTTAGCGAACTCTGTTGTTCTGCTTTAAGCGCTTTCTTTAATCAGATTTGGTGGATCCATCAACCTTTTTTTTGCTATTATCTTTGCTGGCAAATGCTTTTTGTTTGCTTGGAGTGTACTCTACCTTTCCTTTTTGCTTCTTTTTGAATGATTTTTGTTAGGGTTCATCCATTTACTAGAGTACTCTTCTTTATTCATTCTCTCACTTTTAAACTATTCTTTTGTTTATGCGGTTTCTGGAGAACTCTGACTTTTCTTTTTTCTTTTGATCGTTATAATTTGTGAGGTTTGATTGGTTTCTAGTTGGGGGTGATATTTTTTATTGATCTAGTCATGTTTTACCGTAGCTTTTTCTTTCTTTTTCTATAGTCCATAAGAAAGCGAAGAATCAAGTTGCAAGATAAGAACAATAATCTTTTTTTTAATCTCCCTAAACAGAGAGAGAATCATGACGTGTTAGCCGCAAATTCCCTCTCCCTTTAGTTAACATCAGAAACAGAGGAAAATTAACAATCCAATCTCAATGCATCTCAAGAATCTTTGATCCAAGAAGGCTTTTAGCTTTTGGAAACTGAGGATGGGTTAAGTCAAGTAGTAGTTTAGATGGAAATCAACTGAGGCTAACTAACTCTTTCTTTGGGAGTAGGTTTTGCCTAACTTAATTTATTAGCTCTTTGTACACCTGTAGGACCCTGCTTTACCAGACTTAGTATTTTATGATGTTTTTTGTTCCTTGCTGCTGAATCTTCCTTAATTTATACGCAATCGACCTTTGTAGTCAATTTCTTCTTTTGGTCTAAGTTCTGATATCATCAACACTTTTTCTTTTTATTAATGGGATGTGAACCATATAGTGGAGAAAAGAGGAACAATCAAAGTAGATAATCAATTAAATAAGTACCTTTAGGTAGATGGCTACAACTCTGTTTCTCTTTATTACAATTCATATGACTGAGAATCTGAATGCACTAAAGTCTTGAAAAGATTGGTTTCTGCCTGTTTGCTTATGTGTCATTGTCTTTAAGAGACTATTCTGAGTTTTGCTGTTTGATTTTTCTAAATCTCAGGAACAAGGTGAGCATAGTTGAAGCAGGTGCTTTAGAGCCAATCATGAACTTCTTACAATCTAACAGCCCAACACTTCAAGAATACGCTTCTGCATCTCTCCTCACTCTCTCCGCATCCGCTAACAACAAACCCATCATCGGAGCTAACGGAGTGATTCCACTATTAGTCAAAGTCATTAAACACGGAAGCCCACAAGCTAAAGCTGATGCAGTCATGGCACTCTCCAACCTCTCTACACTCTCCACTAACCTAACAACGATCATAGCGACCAAACCACTCTCACCGATCCTGAACCTTCTAAAATCAAGTAAAAAATCATCGAAAACATCTGAGAAATGCTGTTCCCTGATAGAATCCTTGATGGTTTCTAACGAGAAGGCGAGAACGGGTTTAGTCTCAGATGAAGGAGGAGTGTTGGCAGTGGTGGAAGTTCTTGAAAACGGGTCACTACAAGCTAAGGAGCACGCCGTTGGTGTGCTGTTAACACTGTGCCAAAGCGATAGGAGTAAATACAGAGAGCCGATTTTGAAAGAAGGTGTAATACCGGGACTGCTCGAGCTCACGGTTCAAGGGACATCAAAGTCTCGTACCAAAGCTCAGAGACTTCTCTGTTTACTAAGGGACTCGGATAGCCCGAGATCAGAGGTTCAACCGGATACAATAGAGAACATAGTGTCGAGCTTAATCTCTCATATAGACGGAGATGATCAGTCTGGTAAGGCGAAGAAGATGCTGGCTGAGATGGTGCAAGTTAGCATGGAGAAGAGCTTGAGACATCTACAAGAACGTGCTTCCACTCTTGTCCGTCCCTAAGGGTGATGAAAAGATTGAAGGATGCATTATATATGCCAGTCCAGTGCCGGCGTTTTGGTTCTTAGTGACTGGTTTCCTCAAAAGTGTTCATAATAAAAAGCTTTTTGTAAGTTGAAAAGTCTTTGGTATATTTCTATAGAAACGTTTTTTTTTTAACTTAAAAGTTTCAGTGTACAGTATGTTGTTGAGCCATTTGAACAACTTTGAATTTGACTTGCAAGTTGCATCATCATGGCCACACATCAATAGTAGCTATAAAACGGCACGTAGTTCAAGTTGCATCAATGGTAGCTAATATAAACGGCACGCAGTTCAAGTTACTTCATCAGAGTCATTTTCTTTCACTGTAAACTATTAACCAAAGTTTGAGAAGAAGAAACACCTTATCCCTCACTATCCTTTCAAGTGTTAACTACAAGTCTACACAATCATCAAACAGCAAAGTATCTCAATCACCCAAAAAAAAAAGTTTAACCTCTTTGTTCCCATTTTTTTTACCGAGTATTCAAATCAAATTCACCATTCCCTCTCCAGTTCCCATGTTGACCAGTTTCTTCATCATTCAAGAAGTCTTCTTCAGGCTCCTTCTCTTCTCTCTGACTATTAATACTATTATTATTATTACTATTCACCCAACCACGCATCCTCATCATCATCTCATCAGGGTCCATGTACCGTCCCTGTTGTTGTTGCTGTTCTCCATAGTTCCCAAACGCATTACCTCTCAACGGATTATAACCCATCCCTTGTCCCGCTTGAGCCATAGCCGCCATCCTCAACCTCGCCTCATGAGCCTTCATCTCTCTATCCACCTCACTACATGCTTTCCTCTCCTCCATGAGCAAAAGCTGCTCAACAATCAACCTCTCCTCGGATCTTAACTCACCCTCCTTCCTCTTTTGAGTTATAGCGTTGAAAGCTTGGACTTGCTTCTCAAACGTCTCCGTGAACTCGCCCACTTTGGCTGCAATGTTGTCGTCCCATTGCTGACTGCGTGACACCGTTGTGTCTGAATGAAGAATCATCTCGTCTTCTTCCGCTTCGTAATCTGCTACTACGTGATAAGGTAACAACCTGCATAAATAGAGAAATAACAAACATCATTGTATTAAAAAAATGAACTTTTCAGTGATGGGTGGACTTTTGGATCTACAGAGAGATAAAAAAGTTGAAGACTTTATATTATATAATCTTATCACAAAATCAACCTTTAAAAAAAAAAAGGAATGGCCTTTTTGGATATTCATGAAATCAAGAATGAACCAATTGAATAAAGGTCGAACCTTTCGCAAGCGTCTTCGAGAGAAACGAAAGGACGCTTGTAATCAGGATGGCAGACACGCCACGCGTCTTGGTAAGCGAACTGTAACTCCATTTGATTCAACGGACGCATCTGCTTCTTCTCTTGTTGCTGTTGTTGCTGTGAGGGTTGCATCATCATCATCATCGGTCGCTGTTGTTGCTGCTGAACGTTAGGGTTGTGAAAAGCCGGGTTAACGGGTCGGTTCTGGATTAAACCCGGAGCGTTGGGGAACCTCGACATGGCCGCCTGTTGCTGCTGCTGCCTCTGGAGATGATGCTGCATCAGGAAGAGCTGTTGCTGACGCTGCTGCATCTGTTGTTGCTGCTGCATTTGGAGCAAGAGTTGGTGTTGTTGGTTCGATTCCTCCATTTTTCGAGTTTTTTAGGGTTTGGGTTTGCAGATGTTCTTCTCCGCCATGAAAATGATTTTGAAGGGAAGGAAAAGGACATGAGATACGTGTGACTTTCTCGTACTGGGATTTATACAAAGCCCATTAAAGGCCCATTTTGTTCTTAACAGATGATTACTAAGCCCCATGGGCTTTTGACCAATAAAATAAATTCCTTCTCTATATGCTTTGCTCGTTCGGGATCAATTGGGATTCGCTTTCATTCTCGTGACGGGTTTTTAGATTTATGAATTTCAACCCTTTTCAAATATTAAAAAATTCGGTTTGGATTCGGTTCATGAACTTAGATTTAATCGGGTTTGGTTTGGATTTAGTAACACTTCCAAAAATCGGTGCAACCCAACAGCATTTTGGGTATTTTCATGAAGTTTCTAGTTCTAAAATATTGTTTTGTATTTAGTTAACTTAAACCCGAAAATAAAATAAATGAAGGAAACAAAGACTAGAAATCAAAACTGAAATAAAAAAATGCTTTTAAGACGATTGTTTTTTGGTTCTAATGTAATTTTTTTAAAAAATAAAAATAATAAAACAAGAAAACAAAACTCAGAAAACAAATCATATCCGATAAATCCAAAGCAAAAACATATCAAACCAGAGAATAAATATCATCAAATACCAAAATATATTAAACTAATAAGTATTTGAGCTAATTATTTATGTAATAGCTAAATATTTATTTTAGATATTCAATGATATCATTAGAGTATTTTGAGTACTTATTCGGAACTGAATACGTGTTTGGTATGAGTATTTTTCAGAATTTTGATGTTTTCGGGTTTTTTGGAATATCCATCAGTTTGGATTTGGTTCAGATAAAATCCATAACCGAAATACCATAAAACAAGTCTCATTTGGTATTTATGTCAGATTCGGTTCGGTTCAGATTCATTTTTATCAAACCTGGTTTGATTTAGGTTTTCGGATTTGATAATGATTTTGAGTTGTCTTTCTTATATTTAAATCTGTGGATTATGATTCTTAGCTGTCTTTTTCTTATTTAAACCTATCTTTCTTCCTTTCTTTAATCTCACACAAAATTTTATATTAGTATATACTTTTACGGAAATTATTTGTTTTCACAAAGGTTGCCATTATAGTCTTCAGTCTCATGAAAATCCAGATCAGAGCCTTGTAGTCTCTGTTACTTAAACCTCAAACTATCTCAAAAGTCAACGCTCTGTGTTGTTCATTTGATGAGACCATGTCTTTGGGGTGAATCTATAAACGTTTGTGCATATCCCATTCTATTATATATAGAACCTCAAAAGAGAAGAAAGGAGCCACAGAGACAAGAACCTCGCGGTGAAAATGAAGTTGTTTGATGCTCACTGTCACCTTCAAGATAAGAGAGTCATCGACAAAGCCCCTGAGCTCATATCTGCTGCTTTAGCTGTTGGTGTTACCAATTTCGCAGTCAATGGAACCTCTGAGGTATTTTAAAACATTTTTATGATCATTCGGACACTGTTACAAAAATGGTGGATACTTTATTAACCGGTTTTGTCTTTTTGGAAGCAGAAAGACTGGGACTTGGTGAAAGAGATGGGAGAGATGTATCCTTCTGTGATTCCTTGCTTTGGAATTCATCCTTGGTATGGATGTTGTATGCAAATAAATCATTGTCATAAAAATGGTCATAACAGAAACATTTATTCTATAATGATTTAAAAAAAAAAATCAGTCTAATTGTTCAAAAAATCGGTCTATGCGCCCGTCTAAGCACTAGTCTCTTATAAGACGTCTAATATTCCGCATACCGAGTTTTTGAACATTGCAAATGATCTTTCAGATCAGACCTTTTTCTTTTCATTCATGTTTTTGTTTTTTTTTCCAGGTTTATTGCAGATAGGAGCCCTCATTGGCTTAACACATTGAGGATGCTCTTTGAGACAACTCCTACGGCTGCTGTTGGGGAGGTTAAGCCTCTTCATATCTTTGATACTTGGTTCATCAAAACTTTAACGATATGTTTTTAAATAAATGGTTTTGGAGAGTATATTGAAAAACCCTTTTTGTCTGATATCTCTAAAGAGCATTGATGTCAAACTAATAACATTTTTGCGCAGATTGGTTTGGACAAAAGTCCGTTAGCAGCAGGCATTGATTACTCAGACCAACTTGCCGTGTTTCGCCCTCAGCTTGAACTTGCCAAAGAACTGAACAAACCAGTAGCTGTTCATTGCATCGATGCATTCGATGATCTGCTCGAGATAATGAGGTATATGTTTATACAACGATTGAAGGGAAAACCCATTATGTTTTTTGTTCCGTATGTAGCATCTAAGTTCCTCGATATAAATATATGCAGATCCGTAGGGCCTTTTCCTGCTGGTGTGATTCTTCATTCATTCAATGGTACAGCTGAAGTTGTTCCTAAACTTGCTGAGCTTGGTGCATACTTCTCCTTATCAGGCTGGTTCACTTACATTGATGAGAAAATCGCAAAGAACACTTTGAAATCGGTTTGTTTTATTCCCTCAATAACTATACAACAACTTGATAAAGAAAAAAAAATGATTTATATATATATTCCTCCGGTCTTTTGTAGATTCCTTCCGATAGGTTCTTGTTAGAGACAGATTCTCCTGACGGGTTACCAAAATCAGATGAGAGCTCGGAGCCAACTCTCAATGAACCTGCAAACATTGTTGCTGTATGATATTAAATTATTCTTACCTTTTTCTTGTTTCTTCTGAAAATATATTACACCTTTATTGTCGGATGTTTTACGTGATTAACAGGTACTAGAATATGTTTCAAACCTGTCAAACATCAAGAAAGAAGACCTTGCGGAGTTAACGTATGGGAACACTGTAAGATTGTTTTCTTATCCAGGTTCTAAATTGCTTTAAGACCAATAAATGGTGTGTGTGTATGTGTGTGTCTCTACAACATCAAAGGGACAGAAAACTCATCATCTTCTGCTTCTGCTGTTGCTTATTTGTTTGTTGTTAATAAAACTAAGCCATCTACCAAAACCATCTTTCACTAATTGTTGGTTCTGTAACTTGGTGGAGGTTCTTTGACCAATATGTACTTTAATTTTCTCGTCTTGTGTAAAACAGTTATGTTGTTATTACTGTCGTAATAATAAAAGTGATATCTAATAAGGTTTTAATCTTTGTCTCTATATGTATAAGTACAATGTGTGAGAGTGAAACTATAAATCAAGGAAAAAGAAAAGAAACTGATCTTGAATAAGACTGATCTCCTAAAGCATGATATAACTTTGAATGTAATACGCTTTCATCAAAGGCTTGTGAATTCAAAGGACGATAAGCTTCCATTGAGAATTGTTGGGCAGGTTTTGTTTGTTTCTCAGAAGCAATTTCACGATAAGGTGGCTAGAGAAAGAATATTAAATTGAGAAAATAATAATAAGAAGCTTTTTGAGGCTCGACGTAGAATCTGATCACATCAAGAAAAGAGAGAGTGAGAATCTAGAATGTACGCCAAGAAGAAGATCAAAAAACGAAGATAAAGGAAGAGGAAGTTTGGTTCATTGGTTGCATGGCTTCTTTGACTGTGGTCCGTGGATGCTTGCAATTGTCATATCAAGAAGAGGAGGAAGACTTATCATCACTACAAATAACAACATCACTCTCTCTTCTTTTTGGCTTTTTTTTCCTTTATTCAAAACGTGAGCATACGTAATCTTAATGTAATACATTCGAGATTGTCATGTGAACAAAGAAATAAAAAGTACCAGTCTTTTATCTTTGTAAAATAAGTCGAGTAGATGAATTAGGTCTTGACCGATGAAAAAGTTGGTCTTGACTAAAGTATTTGCTACACTACAGTGCGTAGCACATTTTAAGTAAAAAACATTTACATGAAAGATTATACGTTTTGTTAACTTCCTTTGTCGGCTAATACATTTTGTTAATTGAAGCACGCAATATATTTTTTAATATTTCATTTTAGATAAATAATTTTAGTGGTTGATATATGACAAAACGTTTCAAATGTGTTTTAGATGAAAATTAATGTGTTATATTTTAAAATCATCAATCGAACAATTTAATCTCATCTATGGACTAAGGTATAGTAGTTCATAATCAAAGAAAAATCATTATGCAAGAGAAACTGGAGCTTTATTTTCTTAAACACAACAACACAACACTCAATTATCCCCTCACACACAAATAAGCACTTTAATTACATTGAAGTTTCAGCTATAGTCACTCAATCATGACTAGCAAAGCAAGAGAACAGCTTGTTGAAAAAAGACCTTTGAGTTTTCGGCTTAGGACCAGCATGTGGTGCTTCTGATTGTGATGATGATGGCATTTCAGCATGATCATCATCATCATCATTATCATCATCCATGCAGTAAACGATCTCGTTTTCATCACATCCTCTTTCTCTTGCCTTTCTAGCCTCTTCTAGAAACTTATCAAACGCGTTTATAACGTATTTGGAAGCGTCTGTAACGCAAGTTTCTTTGCAAAGCTTGTGCATTAATTCTTCGTTTTTGTAGTCTCCTTTTAATCCCGCAGCCATGATGACGAGGTCCTCTTGGATTTCACTTAACTGTGCACTTTCTTCTGCCACCGTCGCTCTCAGTTTAACCGGAATCGACAATGTTGCTAAAAAGCAAAAATATTGGAGTTTTATCCGAAATAATCATAATTTTTATAGAACTATTAATAAATGAAGACTCAATAGTTACCAGGGCAATCTTGTCTCGGTGAATCTCTTGTAATAACAGATTCAAAAGTGCCAGCCCATGAATCTCTCTTTGTCAAGAAATCTTTGAGGTTGAAAATTTTCTTGACCGTTGCAGGAATTGATGAGTGCTCATATTGTGACCTAGGGTACGGTCCATTCGGCACATGAAGAACTACACATTTTACCAAAATAATCAAATTTTACTTTAAGAAGATTAAACTAAATTAGATGTGTTTGATTATAAATTACTACGTTTCCTAAACATAAAATTTGATAAATGAAACTTGGAGAGACTACAAAGTAATCATTTAATTTACCTGTGCCAGGCTCAATCCAAGGAGAGATGAAGAAAGTCGGAACCCTAACGCCAAGCCGGTTAAATTCAAACTTATACGGTTCAGGTCCCAATAAACCGTCCGGGTTAGGAACTCCCTCGACAGGAGTAGGTACATGGTCGTAAAACCCACCATGCTCATCATATGTTATAATGAATAAAATCTCGTTCCACTGAGGACTTGATCTCAAGGCCTCATACACCTCTTTCACGAGCTTTTGACCTTCGGAAACATCGTGGGATGGATGATCATCGTTCGCTGGCGTTGACAATAGATCGAACCAACGTTGTTCGACCACGACATAGTTTGGTAACTTGCCTTCTTTGCAATCTTTCTTAAATTGTAATCCATATTGGTGAAAATGTGTCAAATATTTCAGTTTCCTCAGATTTCTGAAAACACACAAAAATATTATTAGAATTGTAATAATTATTTATTTTAGCTAGAAGGTTGTTAAACTGTAATAATCATGAAAACACAAATCATTTGGTTATAACGTTTGAAACAAAACCTATAGAAAAGAGTAGAAGGAGGGAACTGGTAATAAATGCCAAAGCTAAAACCAGCTTCATCCAGCGACTCGAATATTGTCTTTTGTGGAAATCCTTCGATTAGTAGTTTCTTGTCGTTGCTCGTTGCTCCATGTGATGTTGCCGAATGTACGAACGATCGGTTTGGCTGCGTCGACGCCGGAACCGACGCAAACCACCTGTCCAAACAAGATTGTCAAGAACATGAAATTTTCTATAAATGAGGACAACTAAAAATAAGGACAAAGTCACACATCGAAAGTTGAAATGAATCTTAAATAATATGTAAGCGATATGAGCCGAGCCGCCGTACTTATCACTTATGGCAAAGTTTTGAACCAACTCCTTGTAAACCGGCAAAGCGTCAGGTTTAAATCCATTCATAACCGCAGAAGACATCCCTTTCTTGTTTCGTTCGGCGTTTTGAGTGAAACCGGACATGGTAGCTGGACCCGGGTTTGGATCCGGGTGACTTACATCCCATGGCTTACCGAACACTTGTTCATAGATATCCTGAATGGAGTGACCTGGATCCGGGTCAACGTACTGAGACTGGTCGCCAAAGACGACATGGAGAGAGTTAGGGTCAGAGGAGGAAACCGGGTTTGATTTTGGGTCTGACTTCGTGACACCGTCAATATCCTGGTTTAGCTCTTTGAACCAACCGAGCGTATGGTCGAAAGAACGATTCTCTTGAACCAACACGACGACGGTTTTGATTGGATATGATCCTGAGCCTATAGTCGTCTCTGCCATTTTGCCTCTTTTGTATTGTGAATGTTCAATGTTTGAGAAGAAAACAATGCCTGCAGGGATTATAATATATAGTCCAACACATTATATACACATAGTAAACATAATAAATAGTTTATTTACGCTCTCGTGTAAATATACTGTTGTACATGTATGATGTATCCATTGAAGATTTCAAGAAAAGAGTTTTAGATGAGTAAGCAAACAGCAAATCATAAAGACGCACGTCATGGTTATTATCCATTGAATGTAACCCAATTTTGTAAGGAGTAATTGATAGCAGGCACTACTCAAAAGATAGTAAGTTACCATTAGTTTCTGAAGTTTTTTTTTTGTATCCAGTCTTTTCTGTTTATTTTGCTCTTACTCTTGTACTTTTCTTGTAGTCATATATCCTCGAAAAAATTAAATGTTTTTTTCTTTAAAGTCATTTCCTTGCAGATAAATAATAGTACACGACTTTCGTTACTTGCGAGTTGTGACTTCTAAACAGACACAAACACGAGAAGGAAAAAAAGTCAAGATAAAACGATATGCACGTAATGGCAATGGATATAAAGAGAATATGCTAATAATTCTTTTTTTTTTGGGTGCAAATATGCCAATAATTCTATATCAACAAGATAATATGCGAATACGTCTGCAATTAAATAAAGAGAACACTTACATTATACCTTTTCATAAAATAAATATAAATATATTACTCGTACCTGTGGGAATAAAAAATAAATAGAATTCGTACGATCTTCCGATCAAGGTGGAACTATAATTAACTTTTGTGTATATTTTTTGATAAAAATGTAGATTTGTATTTCTGCATGGAATTGCGACAGTACCCAACAACGTTGTATCGTACGACGAGAATGGATTGCCTGATATGTATTCTGTCAAAAGTAACTGTGTCATTTTGTTGCATCCAATCGTAGTAACGAAAAAGGGTAACTTGTACTCAATCAATTTTGTGACGTCCGATACAAGAAATGGAATTTAAAGGCGTGCCTAAATTTCTTCTAGATGTTGGAAAGTCCAACCATTTTGTTGCTCAAAAAAGTAACTGTGTCATTTTGTTGCTAAAAAAAAAAGATGTTGGAAAGTCCAACCAGCATTATCAGATGCGTTACGTCAGCAGTTTTGTTATCTTACGTCAGCAATTAGGTTGACTATAAATAAATTTGTGTACTGAATCTGAGGCCATTGGATAGTAATAAAATGCAAATGTTTTATTATATGTCTCATGGTCTCATGAATCATGATCCAAAAGACACATCAATTTAATTGTAATACGTAGGTAACGTTTCCTGGGAAACAAAGTGGACCAGCAATTATCAGAAAACCCATTAAGCGTTTTACAGCAAGAATGCCTCAACCCACCACGATGTCCATTGAATAGCCCATGAATTGCCTCGAAACAACCTTCTACACTCTTGATGGCATCCATACATTCTCTAGGGTGGAACCCTTGAAGTTGAGGATCTTCTTCTTTCATCACTTTTGCTTTGTTTCGGTTGTTGTCTAGACGATGCATTTTATTAGCCGATGACAACTCGATCATCAGGCCAAAGAAGATAACAGCTACAAGAATTGAGATTGGGTTGCTTTTAGCCATCACGAAAAGAAGATCAAGATATGCTATGAGTATTTAGAATGATTTTTTTCCTCTGGAACTTGTGTTTAGATATATAGGGTGATAGTGTGTGTAGGTGTGAGATATACAAACACCCTTGATTTTAGGAGGATTAATGCCTTCAAAATAATGATGACATCTTTTTATTTTGTGTCTACATACTTTATCATGAACTATATGATGTCATTGTGGTGAACCGGCGGTGATAATGTGTTACCGCTTAACTTACCAAATTTTTTAAAAATCATCAACTTCCCAAAACTTGATAAACATATATACATTCAATGACTAAGCATTTTATATTTGGAAACCAAAACCTCGACGTAGAGATCGTACTGAAAATCAAACTACAAATAACATTTTCATTGAATTTTTCTTCGGGTTATTATATGTCTTTACCAAGAAAGCTTACTCTATATGTAAATGTTTTTACGTTTACTTTAATATGCATACATACATATTTTTATGACACTCCAATTTACAAATGGAATAAAAGTTTTAGTGAAATATATGAAAACACTCTCGTGATTGGATAATTTGTGTACTCGTACAAATCAACGCGTTGAGAGGTGGAGCCTGGTTTCTCTCAGGAGATTTCAATGACATCTTAAACGGGCAAGAGAAATCAGGGGGAGCTGAAAGACCAGAGAGCTCTTTTGTTGATCTGCGTTCCTTCATGTCTGAAGGGGATCTATACGATATAAAACATTCAGGGGACTTTTTGTCTTGGCGAGGAGTTAGACATGACCATGTAGTACGTTGCCGTCTGGATAGGGCTGTTGCAAACAGCAGCTGGTACGAGGATTTCTATGCAGGTCACAGCGAGTATCTTAAGTTCGGAGGATCAGATCACAAGCCCATCATTACTTGTTTTGACACTACACGAAGGAAGGGTAAAGGCTTGTTCCGGTTTGACAGGAGACTTAAAGACAACCCTGCAGTTCAAGAATTAGTTGAGAAACATTGGAGACAATCCGGAACAGCACCTGTCTCCAGGAAAATAGCCATTGTGCGGTCAGCAATAGTAAAATGGAATAAAGAGCAACAGAGAAACAGCAGGGAGATCATTGAGCAAAGGAAGAACGATCTTGAGGAGGCAATGACGAGCGCTAATGATGATGCAGCCCTGCTAGCAATCCTAAACCAAGAGCTGAAAGAGGCATATAAGTCTGAGGAGGAGTTTTGGAGACAGAGGAGCAGGACCCTATGGCTCAGCCTAGGTGATCGGAACACAGGCTATTTCCATGCCACAACAAAGGGTAGGAAAGCTAGAAATTGTATCTCTGTTCTAGAGGATGCCGAAGGTGGAGTGCATCACAAGGAAGAAGCAATCACCAAAACTATCGTGAATTATTTCACAGAACTTTTCACCTCTCATGAGGAAGAACGTGAACAAATCGTTAACCAGGCGCTATCTCCATTGATCACTGCGGCTGACAATGAGAAGCTTGTAGGAGAACCATCAGCGGAGGAAATCAAATTGGCAGTATTTTCGATACATTCGGATAAAGCTCCTGGGCCGGACGGTTTCTCTGCGGGTTTTTTCCAGGCCAACTGGAAGACAGTCGGAGATGACATAGTCCGAGAGATTCAAACCTTTTTCGCATCAGGCCTAATGCCGAACGGTATAAATGACACGCACATCAGGCTGATACCCAAGGGAGAAGGACCTCGGTTTGTAGCAGATTATAGACCAATTGCGCTATGCAACGTCTACTATAAGATAATCTCTAAGCTTCTCACCCGAAGACTACAACCGATCCTCTCGACCTTAATCTCAGAAAATCAGTCAGCTTTTGTACCGGATCGAGCCATCTCCGACAATGTGCTCATAACACATGAAGTTCTCCATTTCCTCAAAACGTCTACAGCTAGTAAGCATTGCTCCATGGCTGTTAAGACGGATATGAGCAAGGCATACGATAGACTCGAGTGGAGCTTCATTGAGCTAGTTCTTAAAAGATTGGGTTTCGATCAGAAGTGGGTCGGCTTGATTATGCAGTGTGTGACTACAGTCTCTTTCTCTTTTCTGATCAATGACACGGCCAAAGGGAGAGTCATTCCAACACGAGGTTTGCGGCAAGGAGACCCGCTGTCTCCTTACTTGTTCATCCTTTGCAGTGAAGTCCTTTCCGGGTTATGCTTGCAAGCTCAAAGCGAGGGATCGTTACAAGGAATCCGAGTTGCAACAGATTGCCCTCGAGTCAATCATCTCCTTTTTGCAGATGACACGATGTTTTTCTGCCGGACAAACCAACAGAGCATCAACAAGCTGAATGAGATACTGAAGCTATACGAGCAAGCATCAGGACAGATGATAAACAAGCAGAAATCAGCAATTACATTCTCCCGGAAAGCGCCACAGAGCCTGAAAGACAGAGTAAAAAAGGAGCTGGATATACAAAAGGAGGGGGGAGTGGGGAAGTATCTTGGACTACCCGAGCATTTTGGGAGACGGAAAAAAGATCTTTTCACCTCAACAGTGGACAGAATCCGGCAAAAAGCTAAGGGGTGGTCAACGCGATTCCTATCTTCAGCGGGCAAAATGGTTATGCTTAAGTCGGTTCTCTCGGCAATGCCGAACCACTCGATGTCTTGCTTCAAGTTACCGACTTCTTTGTGCAAACGAATTCAGTCCGCCTTAACTAGATTTTGGTGGGATCCAAACCAAGACCAACAGAAGATGGCATGGATCTCATGGAGTAAGATGACAAACTCGAAAAGAGATGGAGGCCTTGGGTTTAGAGACATTCAAAGTTTCAATGACGCGTTACTGGGCAAATTAAGTTGGCGGATTTTGGAGAACCCGGACTGTTTACTAGCACGTATACTGCAGGGAAAATACTGTAAGTACAGTCCGCTGCTAGAGGTCCAAGCGTCACAGAACTGTTCACACGGGTGGAGAAGTATACTGATTGGGCGAGACTTGGTCAATAAGCACCTTGGATGGGCAATAGGCAATGGAGAGACAGTCCAAATATGGTCGGATGCATGGCTATCAACGACCAAAGCAGAGACACCAATGGGACCAGCAACTGAACAGACTAATGAAGCCTTTGTCAAGACCCTATTTCAAGCAAATTCGTGCGAGTGGGACATAGGTAAAGTGGAAACTTTGTTCCCAGAGATCGCCCATAAGATACTAAGTATCAAACCAAGCAAGGAGAAAGGCCCCGACAAGAGAATCTGGTTAAAACATGATTCTGGGAAGTATAATACGAAGTCTGGATACCTAGCGGCTTTAGAAGATAAGCCGGATGAGGCAGGGGCTGCAGCATTAAGACAGGTCCCATGGATTAAGAAAGTGTGGGAGTTGCATACACCAACGAAGATCAAACTACTAATATGGAAAGCGATCCATGGAGGCCTCCCAGTCAATGAGAGACTAGCAGCTCGGAACATTATCCCAACAGCTGAGTGTGGCGTTTGCGGAGCCGTGGAATCTATAGATCACGTCTTTTTCTCATGCCCTCTTGCTCAGGAAGTGTGGAGAATGGTCCCAGTCAAGAATGATATATTGCCCTTGGAGTCGGATCGTTTTGTTGATAATTGGATCGCAGTTGTTGGTGCGGTGAGCCTACCACCTACGGGAGTAAATGCTGGTTCAATCACAGCCTGGGTAATATGGAGGTTATGGACCACAAGAAACTACAGAATCTTCCAAGAGAAAATCTTTACACCTCAGGAAGTGGTTACGAAGGCGATTGTGGATGCTAAGGAATGGGCAGTAGCGCAGGAAAAGAAGACGGACCCTGAACCTTCCAAGAAACGGGCGGGAGAAACAATAAGAATTGGAATCACCTGCAAAACTGACGCTGCCTGGAATCAGGAAAGAATGGCTGCGGGAGCAGCTTGGAACTTCTCACAACTGAATTCTGGTCTCAATAGGTCGGATTCAGAAATTTTCACCTATGTGAAATCACCCCTCGTGGCGGAGGGGCTTGCCTTGCGCGCAGCAATGGAGCAGGCACTGGTATTAGATTACAATCAAATCTCTTTTGAATCAGACTCGAAGATGTTGGTGACAGCAATACTAGAGGACTCATCCTACGCAGATTTGCATGGAATCTTATCGGACATCAAAACGTTGAAAGAGGCGTTCACCTCTGTTTCTTTTCGCTGGGTTAACAGAGACTCTGTTTCCTCTGTTGACTTACTAGCCAAGCAAACTTTAAATGCTTTTGTATTGAACCTTTAAGTTTTATTTAATCAGTTGGTGCACAAAAAAAAAAAAAAGATTGGATAATTTGTGTAATATTTATATGTTTGTTTAGATAATGATGTTAATGATTGGCGTTACATCATAGTTTTTCTTATTAAAAGCTCAACAAAAATGCTAAACATATGTTTAATCATTAGAAATTTCTGAAAACGAGAAATAATATATGAAATGGTATGAAACGTATAAAGTATGAAACTATGAAATGCTACTTATATTCTAGGTGGCGACATTATTTTTTTTTTAAAAAGCATACAGAATAAATTTAAAGTAGATACTTCAGAATAAATGGGCAGTAATTTTCAAAACTTTACACATAAAGAGAGAAAATTGCTCTCTGTTTCCAAATGGTTTAACAATGATTCTCTCTAACCGGTATAAGATTACCAACCGGATAAGCTAATTCGCATCAAATTTTCTAAAATTAACCGTTTTTGTTTCAATTCGGTAAACGGTAATTTCTGGTTCTAACAAATTTACCCGCCACTGAACTCCGCCCCAGAAAATTCGAAATTCCTCCGCCTGCTTGACTCGCCGCCGACTCTGACGACGGCGGCGGCGTCTTCTCTCCTTCCTCATCTCCTCCACGCCGAGACGTCCCTACACCCGCTGATTCCTCCTCGTCGTCTTCAATCTCCCTGAGTATATCGGCGATCAAGACCACGGAGCCTGAATTTACCGACGCCGATCTCCGATCTTCTCGCTCCGGTGGTTTCGGCGTCGATCTGCCGTTCTCGTTAGCCACCGTCTCATCCCGAGATCTGGCCATTTCCAGATCTAAGTCAACAACGACGGAATCTTCACTCAGACGGTGGCCATCGTTCGCTGCGGAGATTCGCTGATTAGATGCGGAGACGGATTCAACGTTCCCGGCGATGAAGGCGCGGCAGAGAGGGCAGTTAGAGTGAGACTTCAACCACGTATCAATACACGCCACGTGGAACGCGTGGTTA
The DNA here is from genome assembly GCF_020379485.1 of Brassica napus. NCBI lineage: Eukaryota > Viridiplantae > Streptophyta > Magnoliopsida > Brassicales > Brassicaceae > Brassica > Brassica napus. The sequence goes on along the minus strand of NC_063434.1, from coordinate 30,273,549 downwards.
CACTCAGGTAACAACCTCAACCGCTCGTTCTCCTGAAACTCACACAAACAAACTGAACAGTCCGAAGATTCCACGAATCCGTCTCCCTTCCTGTATCTGTAAACCGTTATCGATTTAATCAGAGTCTCATCGAGTCCATCTCGGGTCGGATCCGAAGCTCCGTTGTTTCCCTCCGGAGTTTCGGTGACGAAGGAAGAGATACTGATAGAGGCGGCGGTGGAGGAGGAGGCTTGGCGGCGGCGGTGGCAATACTTGGAGATTAGAGTGTAGTATCCGAGGAGGATGAAGGCGCTGGCGAGGATTCCGATGAGTGCGATGAGGAGAGGGGAGAAGTCAGAGGAGGAGGAATCATCTTCATCGTCGAGGAAGAAAGAAGGAGGAGGAGGTGGGAAGATGACGTAGCACCATTGAGGGCAGTAGACGCTGCATATTCCTTGTGAGCAGTCTCTGTAGGAATCGTATGTAGCCCATGGATTGTTTGGGTTTACTGTAGAACTCATTGATGGTGCTGTTGTTGCAGAGGAGAGAGGAAGGGAGGAAGAAGAATAAGAGAGGTGAAGTGTTCTTCTCTCTATCTCCTTTTCTTGGGGTATGCTTGTCTGTTAAGTGTTGAGATAATTGATATCATTAGAGAGATATATTAATCAAAGTTATGGTAGCTTTATATGATGATGATCATGTTAATTTAGTGAAGAAATGATGATTTTGTTAATTAAGTGAATGTTCTTCTTTTATAAACTAAAGGTGCAGAATATGCTTTTATTTATTTATTTCTCGTTGTTCTTTAGCTTTCGCTTTATGCTTCTTATCTTTGTGAAATAAATAATGCATACCTTGAGAAATGGGGTTGTGGAATAAATGGAGTTAATTTCTTAAAGTTTTGGAAATGTAAGTGATAGTATGTTCCACTGCTTATTACCGTATATCATATGGTTAAAGTGAAAGTTCGATTTATATATTATGAGTAAGAAAATGTTAGTGTTAACAAAGAAAATGAGGGTGGGTTAGGCATAAATAATGCACCTTGAGAAATGGGCTAGTGTAGTAAATGGAGTTAGTTAAGTTATCAAAAAAATTGAAAATGTAAATGATATTAAGTTCCAGTAATTATTACGTATGATTCATACCTCTACATCATAAGTAAACATTGTGATTTATACTCCCTCTGTTTTTAATTATAATTAGTTTTACATAAAAGCACAAATATTTAGAAAATTGTTATCTAAAAAAATATATCATTTAATCAATTAATTTAACCAATTATAAAAAACTTAACATTATTTTATTGGTCACACAATATCCAATAAATGAAAAAGTGCATTGAAATATGTAAACTACTTATATTGTGAAACAAATTTTTTTTGGTAAAACTACCTACATTTAAAAACAGAGGGAGTATTTATTTTGAGTAAAGAAAAGGTTAGTGTTAACAAAGAAAAAGGAGAGTGGTTTAGTCTTTTTCAAGGCATAATTAAGTAATTAACAATGGTTGGTGAAGTGTTGACGAATGTGAACATGGGCCACGTGGATGTCAGAGTTTATTCACGTAATTTATGGATTTGTGGTCAGAAAATACAGTACAGTTTACATCATGTGTATACTGACTAGTGTCTACAAAAGTATTTATCGACATCAACGTACGTACTACGTAGTAATAAAAACAATTTTCACTGCTGCATGCATTATGATTTTTTTTTTTCATTTTCCGTTTTCTAATTTAATAGCAATGTAGAATTTTCCAAGAAAGGTTAATTGCTATAGCATCTTTGATAACGTCTATCACATCGACATGTTTTGTAGGAAGAATCTTGCCATGATTATTAATTTATTATACTCCTTTTTTTTTGCTAAAATACCCCCTTTTGTTTTGACATCGATTATTATATTCCTAACCTAAATAACCATAAATTATAATTTGCAGGACGCTCGATGATTGATAAGAACTCTCCAGAGTCCAACCATTTGCTACAAAATAACATATGTACGTAGGAGTTATGTCTCATTAATATAATCTCGGTAATCGAATTTAAATTGCGATTCAAAACACACGATCATTTGTGTAACAAAAAGTAAAGAAATCATATTCATTAAAAAGTTAACATCCTGTCATTCTATGAATGACTTAATCGAGAACATAGTAAGGTTGATCTAATGATATACATGACCCTCTTCTGGGTTTAAGATAACTGTAAATTTAAGTATATGATATTATCTTAGATGATTGATTACACATACTGTTTGCACATGGCTAGAGTTGTCCCTTTGTTGTTGTTGTTGTGCCAACTGGTTAAAGTTAATTAGATACATTATATTATATAAACTCATGTTTTGGAAGAAATACTTTTTAGCTCGGTTTAAAACCAAAGCTCAACCCAAAAATAATTTATGTATAGGTTACTGTAATTAGGGGAAACAAATACCTAAACGACAATAAACAATATAAATACTAATAGCTACAACAATTATTGCTCAATATGAATCGCAGAATTAAGTAAACATGTTTGCAAAACTCGAGGATGGATCTGTTCTGTAGTCACACTAACTCTAAACTCGTCCTTTTCTGCGTTCGTCCAGTGCCTGCCCTCATGAAAATAAAGTTTATTAGTATATACTTGTAATGGTTATAATTGAGCATATATAGAAGATATCATATACGATTAGATAGAACCAACATGAATACAGGATAAGTCAGTTTCAGTAATTCTTAAAATACATTACCTTGCTTTGAAGCATTCTCATAGTCAAGACTAGTGTAACAAAACGCAAAAAATAATGATTTAAAAAATGAATTTGTAGAACAAAAATATGATAAAACTGGAAAAGTAAAATAAAAGAGCTGTTATATTATGTACCGAACATTGGGAGTGCTTATAATGTGAAGATCCATCATAACTTATCAAAACAAACTGTTTTGACTTTCCACATGGTACTTTTATTTGCAATTTTTTTTTCATGAGACACATTCTATTAACAAAACACATAGTTTTAAGTTTTTTTCTTTAAAAAAAAATTCGATGTGAAGAGATGTTTTACCAGGAGCTCTTTGAGTATTTCTCTTAGAAGCACAGCTTCTACGTTGTTGTTTAATAAGGGGACCTGATCTTTTCAAAATGACAGTACCAGGTTCCCAACTCTCTGTTGACTCCATCTATCAAAACCAAAAAAAAAGGTGATTAGATCCAAGACAGTTGATTCAAGCTCTGAGTTTCAAACTTACCAGGAGCTGCACATTAAAGGTTGCTTGACCTCTCTCTCTCTCTCTCTATACATATATATATATATATATATATATAACAATATCACTTACCATCACTGCATAATCAGATAGAAAGAGAGTCAAGACAACTGATCCAAACACATACTACCACTATAACATACTAGTGATATTTTCATCCATCCGTTTTTCAAAAAAATAGTGACTTTTCAGTTGTTATTCCATCGATTTAGGGAGTATTATGAAATTTTACTAAATTAATTGATAAACAAAATATATACGATTATCATATACCATGAAAAAGAACTTAAAATACATTAATACAAATGTAAAATGTGGTTAGAAATTTTTAAACAACAGTAAAGATTATAGGCTTCAGTATATAAAGTATTTATCAAAACTCAATATTTTCGTAGGGGTTGTTAACACATAGATTTTGAGAATTTTTTTTTAAAAATACGACAATATTGTTTTAATGCATAGTTGCATCCTACATGAAAAAGAGCTTAAAATACATTAATACAAATGTGGAATGTGGTTAGAAATTTTTAAACAACACAAAAGATTATAGGCTTCAGTATATAATATATTTACCAAAAACTTAACATTTTTGTGGGGGGGGGGGGGGGGGGGGGGGGTGGTTTAAACACATGGATTTTGAGAAAATTACAAAAATATGAAAATATTGTTTTAATGCATAGTTGGATCTTGCACTAATATATGATGATGTTCAAAGAGGGTTGGAGCCTTTGTTGTCACCGTTTTTCAAGAAAATAGTTATTTTATAGTGGTTATTCCATCAATTTAGGGAATATTATGAAGTTTTACTAAATTAATTGATAAAAACAATTGAACGATGCTCATTTACCATGAAAAGATTTTATCATACATTAATACAAATGTAGAATATGGTTAGAAATTTTAAAACAACACAAAAGATTATCGGCTTCAATATATAAAGTATTTACCAAAAACTCAATATTTTCGTAGGGGTTACCACATAGATTTTGAGAAAATTTCAAAAAATACGACAATATTTTTTTAATGCATAGTTGCATCCCGCAATAACATATGATGATGTTCAAAGAGGTTTGGAGCCTTTTTTTGTCTCCGTTTTCAAGAAAATAGTGATTTTATAGTGGTTATTCCATCGATTTAAGAAGTATTATGAAGTTTTACTAAATTAATTGATAAGAAAAATTCTATCGATTCCATATACCATGAAAAAGAGTTTCAAATACATTAATACAAATGAAGAATGTGGTTAGAAATTTTAAAACAACACTAAAGATTACAAGCTTTATTATATAATATATTTACCAAAAACTATATATTTTGGTAGGGACACATGGATTTTGAGAAAATTTTAAAAGATATGACAATATTGTTTTAATGCATAGTTGGATCCTGTACTAACATATGATTATGTTTAAAGAGGGTTGGAGCCTTTTTTGTTTCTGTTTTTCAAGAAAATAGTGATTTATAGTGGTTATTCCATCGATTTAGGGAATATTATGAAGTTTTACTAAATTAATTGATAAAAACAATTGAACGTTGCTCATTTGCCATGAAAAGAGTTTATCATACATTAATACAAATGTAGAATATGGTCAGACATTTTAAAACTACACTAAAGATTATAGGCTTCAGTATATAAATTATTTACCAAAAACTCATTATTTTCGTAGGAGGGTTACCACATAGATTTTGAGAAAATTTCAAAAAACACGACAATATTGTTTTAAACCATAGTTGGATCATGCACTAACATATGATGATGTTTAAAGAGGGTTGGAGCTTTTGTTTTTTCCGTTTTTCAAGAAAATAGTGATTTATAGTAGTTATTCCACCGATTTAGGAAATATTATGAAGTTTTACTAAATTAATTGATGACAAAAAAAAAATTGATAAAAACAATTGAACGATTCTCATTTACCATGAAAAGAGTTTATCATACATTAATACAAATTTAGAATATGGTTAGAAATTTAAAACAACACTAAAGATTATAAGCTTCAGTATATAAATTATTTACCAAAAACTCAATAGTTTCGTAGGGGTTAACCACATAGATTTTGAAAAAAAATTCAAAAAATATAAAAATATCTTTTTAATGCATAGTTGCATCCTGCACTAACATATGATGATGTTCAAAGAGGTTTGAAAACTTTGTTGTCTCCATTTTTCAAGAAAGTAGTGATTTTATAGTGGTTATTCCATCGATTTAGGGAATATTATGAAGTTTTACTAAATTAATTGATAAAAACAATTGAACGATACTCATTTACCATAAAAAGAGTTTATCATACATTAATACAAATGTAGAATATGGTTAGAAATTTAAAATAACACTTAAGATTATAGGCTTCCGTATATAAATTATTTACCAAAAACTAAATATTTTCGTAGGGGTTGTTAACACATGGATTTTGAGAAAAATTAAAAAAATATGACAATATTGTTTTAATGCATAGTTGGATCCTGCACTAACATATGATGATGTTCAAAGAGTTTTTGAGCCTTTGTTGTCTCCGCTTTCATGAAAATAGTGATTTTATAGTGGAATAGTGATTTTATAGTGGTTATTCCATCGATTTAGGGAATATTCTGAAGTTTTACTAAATTAATTGATAAAAACAATTGAACGATGCTCATTTGCCATGAAAAGAGTTTATCATACTTTAATTCAAATGTAGAATATGGTTAGATATTTTAAAACAACACTAAAGATTATAGGCTTTAGTATATAATATATTTACCAAAAACTAAATATTTTCGTAGGGGGTTACCACATAGATTTTGAGAAAATTTCAAAAAACACGACAATCTTGTTTTAAACCATAGTTGGATCCTGCACTATATATGATGATGTTTAAAGAGGGTTAGAGCCTTTGTTGTTTCCGTTTTTCAAGAAAATAGTGATTTATAGTAGTTATTCTATCGATTTAGGGAGGATTATGAAGTTTTACTAAATTAATTGATAAAAAAATTATATCGATTTCAATATACCATGAAAAAGATTTTCAAATACATTATTACAAATGTAGAATGTGGTTAGAAATTTTAAAACAACATTAAAGATTATAGGCTTTAGTGTATAATATATTTACCAAAAACTAAATATTTTAGTAGGGGTTAACACATAGATTTTGAGAAAATTTCAAAAAATATGACAATATTTTTTTAATGCATAGTTGCATCCTGCACTAACATATGATGATGTTCAAAGACGTTTGGAGCCTTTGTTGTCTCCGTTTTATAAAAAGATAGTGATTTTATAGTGGTTATTCCATCGATTTAGGGAGTAGTATGAAGTTTTACTAAATTAAATGATAAAAAAATTATATCAATTCCCATATACCATGAAAAAGAGTTTCAAATACATTAAGACAAATGTAGAATGTGGTTAAAATTTTAAAACAACCCTATAGATTATAGGCTTTAGCATATAATATATTTACCAAAAACTAAATATTTTCGTAGGGGTTAACACATGGATTTTGAGAAAATTTCAAAAAATATGACAATATTGTTTTAATGCATAGTTGGATCCTGCACTAACATATGATAATGTTTAAAGAGGGTTGGAGCCTTTGTTGTATCCGTTTTTCAAGAAAATAGTGATTTTATAATAGTTATTCCATCGATTTAGGGAATATTATGAAGTTCTACTAAATTAAATGATAAAAACAATTGAACGATGCTCATTTACCATGAAAAGAGTTTATCATACATTAATACAAATGTAAAATATGGTTAGAAATTTTAAAACAACACTAAAGATTATAGGCTTCAGTATATAAAGTATTTACCAAAAACTCAATATTTTTGTAGGGGTTATACCACATGGATTTTGAGAAAATTACAAAAAATACGACAATATTTTTTTAATGCATAGTTGCATCCTGCACTAACATATGATGATGTTCAAAGACGTTTGGAGCCTTTGTTGTTTACGTTTTTCAAGAAAATAGTGATTTATAGTAGTTATTCAATCGATTTAGGGAGTATTATGAAGTTTTACTAAATTAATTGATAAACAAATTATATCGATTTCCATATACCATGAAAAAGAGTTTCAAATACATTAATACAAATGTAGAATGTGGTTAGAAATTTTAAAACAACACTAAAGATTATAGGCTTCAGTATATAAAGTATTTTCCAAAAACTCAATATTTTTGTAGGGGTTATACCACATGGATTTTGAGAAAATTTCAAAAAATATGACAATATTGTTTTAAAGCATAGTTGGATCCTGAACTAACATATGATGATGTTTAAAGAGGTTGGAGCCATTGTTGTCTCCGTTTTTCAAGAAAATAGTGATTTTATAATGGTTATTCAATCGATTTAGGGAGTATTATGAAGTTTTACTAAATTAATTAATAAAAAAATTATATCGATTCCCATATACCATAAAAAGAGTTTCAAATACATTAATACAAATGTAGAATGTGGTTAAAAACTTTAAAACAACACAAAGATTATAGGATTCAGTATATTAGGTATTTTCCAAAAACTCAATATTTTTGTAGCGGTTATTCCTGCACTAACATATGATGATGTTCAAAGAGTTTTTGAGCCTTTGTTGTCTCTGTTTTCAATAAAATTGTGATTTTATAGTGGTTATTCCATCGATTTAGGGAGTATTATGAAGTTTTACTAAATTAATTGATAAGAAAATTATATCGATTCTCATATACCATGAAAAAGAGTTTCAATTACATTAATACAAATGTAGAATGTGGTTAGAAATTTTAAAACAACACTAAAGGTTATAGGCTTTAGTATGTAATATATTTACCAAAAACTAAATATTTTCGTAGGGGTTAACACTTGGATTTTGAGAAAATTTTTAAAAATATGACAATATTGTTTTAATGCATAGTTGGATCCTGTATAAACATATGATGATGTTCAAAGAGTTTTTGAGCCTTTGTTGTCTCCATTTTCAAGAAAATAGTGATTTTATTGTGGTTATTCCATCGATTTAGGGAGTATTATGAAGTTTTAATAAATTAATTGATAAAAATTATATCGATTCCCATATACCATGAAAAAGAGTTTCAAATACATTTATACAAATGTAGAATGTGGTTAGAAATTTTAAAACAACACTAATGATTATAGGCTTCAGTATATTAAGTATTTTCCAAAAACTCAATATTTTTGTAGCGGTTACCACATGGATTTTGAGAAAATTTCAAAAATTATGACAATATTGTTTTAATGCATAGTTGGATCATGCACTAATATATGATGATGTTCAAAGAGTTTTTGAGCCTTTGTTGTCTCCGTTTTCAAGAAAATAGTGATTTTATAGTGGTTATTCCATTGAATTAGGGAGTATTATGAAGTTTTACTAAATTAATTGATAAAAAAATTATATCGATTCCCATATACCATGAAAAAGATTTCAAATACATTAGTACAAATGTAGAATGTGGTTAGAAATTTTAAAACAACATTAAAGATTATAGGCTTCAGTGTATAATATATTTATCAAACACTAATATTTTCGTAGGGGTTAACACATGAATTTTGAGAAAATTTCAAAAATATGACAAGATTGTTTTAATGCATAGTTGGATCCTACACAAACATACGATGATGTTTAAAGAGGGTTGGAGCCTTTGTTGTATCCGTTTTTCAAAAAAATAGTGATTTTATAATGGTTATTCCATCGATTTAGGGAATATTATGAAGTTCTACTAAACTAACTGATAAAAAGAATTGAACGATGCTCATTTACCATGAAAAGAGTTTATCATACATTAATACAAATGTAAAATATGGTAAGAAATTTTAAAACAACACTAAAGATTATAGGCTTCAGTATATAAAGTATTTACCAAAAACTCAATATTTTCGTAGGGGTTACCACTTAGATTTTGCAAAAATTTCAAAAAATACGATAATATTTTTTAATACATAGTTGCATCTTGCACTAACATATGATGATGTTCAAAGACGTTTGGAGCCTTTGCTGTCGCCGTTTTATAAAACAATAGTGATTTTATAGTGGTTATTCCAGCGATTTAGGGAGTATTATGAAGTTTTACTAAATTAATTGATAAAAAAATTATATCGATTCCCATATACCATGAAAAAGAGTTTCAAATACATTAATACAAAAGTAGAATGTGGTTAGAAATTTTAAAACAACATTAAAGATTATAGGCTTCAATATATAATATATTTACCAAACACTAAATATTTTCGTAGGGGTTAACACATGGATTTTGAGAAAATTTCAAAAGATATGACAATATTGTTTTAATGCATAGTTGGATCCTGCACTAAGATATGATGATGTTTAAAGAGGGTTGGAGCCTTTGTTGTATCCGTTTTTCAAGAAAATAGTGATTTTATAATAGTTACTCCATCGATTTAAGGAAAATTATGAAGTTCTACTAAATTAACTGATAAAAACAATTGAACGATGCTCATTTACTATGAAAAGAGTTTATCATACATTAATACAAATGTAAAAATATGGTTGGAAATTTTAAAACAACACTAAAGATTATAGGCTTCAGTGTATAAAGTATTTACCAAAAACTCAATATTTTCGTAGGGGTTACCACATAGATTTTGAGAAAATTTCAAAAAATACGACAATATTTTTTTAATGCATAGTTGCATCCTGCACTAACATATGATGATGTTCAAAGACGTTTGGAGCCTTTGTTGTCACCGTTTTATAAAACAATAGTGATTTTATAATGGTTATTCCATCGATTTAGGGAGTATTATGAAGTTTTACTAAATTAATTGATAAAAAAATAATATCGATTCCCATATACCATGAAAAAGAGTTTCAAATACATTAATACAAATGTAGAATGTGGTTAGAAATTTTAAAACAACACTAATGATTATAGACTTTAGTATATAATATATTTACCAAAAACTAATATTTTCTTAGGGGGTTATCACATAGATTTTGAAAAAATTTCAAAAAATATGACAATATTGTTTTAATACATAGTTGGATCATTCTCTAACATATGATGATGTTCAAAGTGTTTTTGAGCCTTTGTTGTCTCCATTTTCAAGAAATAGTGATTTTATATTGGTTATTCCATCGATTTAGGGAGTATTATGAAGTTTTACTAAATTAATTGATAAACAAATTATATCGATTCCCATATACCATGAAAAAGAGTTTCAAATACATTAATACAAATGTAGAATGTGGTTAGAAATTTTAAAACAACACTAAAGATTATAGGCTTCAGTATATAAAGTATTTACCAAAAACTCAATATTTTCGTAGGGGGTTAGCCCATAGATTTTGAGAAAATTTCAAAAAATATGACAATATTGTTTTAATTCCTAGTTGCATCCTGCACTAACATATGATGATGTTCAAAAAGGTTTGGAGCCTTTGTCGTCTCCGTTTATCAAGAAAATAATAATTTTATAGTGGTTACTCCATCGATTTAGGGAGTATTATGAAGTTATATTAAATTTTTAGATAAAAACAATTGAAAGATGCTCATTTACCATGAAAAAGAGTTTAACATACATTAATACAAATGTAGAATATGGTAGAAATTTTAAAACAACACTAAAGATTATAGGCTTCAGTATATAAAGTATTTACCAAAAACTCAATATTTTCGTAGGGGTTAGCCCATAGATTTTGAGAAAATTTCAAAAAATATGACAATATTGTTTTAATTCCTAGTTGCATCCTGCACTAACATATGATGATGTTCAAAAGGTTTGGAGCCTTTGTCGTCTCCGTTTATCAAGAAAATAATAATTTTATAGTGGTTACTCCATCGATTTAGGGAGTATTATGAAGTTATATTAAATTATTAGATAAATACAATTGAAAGATGCTCATTTACCATGAAAAAGAGTTTAACATACATTAATACAAATGTAGAATATGGTAGAAATTTTAAAACAACACTAAAGATTATAGGCTTCAGTATATAAAGTATTTACCAAAAACTCAATATTTTCGTAGGGGTTAGCCCATAGATTTTAAGAAAATTAAAAAAAAATATGACAATATTGTTTTAATGCCTAGTTTCATCCTGCACTAACATATGATGATGTTCAAAGAGGTTTGGAGCCTTTGTGCTCTCCGTTTATCAAGAAAATAATAATTTTATAATGGTTATTCCATCGATTTAGGGAGTATTATGAAGTTTTATTAAATTAATTGATAAAAACAATTGAACGATGCTCATTTACCATGAAAAAAGTTTAGCATACATTAATACAAATGTAGAATATGGTAGAAATTTTAAAACAACACTAAAGATTATAGGCTTCAGTATATAAAGTATTTACCAAAAACTCAATATATTTGTAGGGGTTAACCCATAGATTTTGAGAAAATTTCAAAAAATATGACAATATTGTTTTAATTCCTAGTTGCATCCTGCACTAACATATGATGATGTTCAAAAAGGTTTGGAGCCTTTGTCGTCTCCGTTTATCAAGAAAATAATAATTTTATAGTGGTTATTCCATCGATTTAGGGAGTATTATGAAGTTTTATTAAATTATTTGATAAAAACAATTAAAAGATGCTCATTTACCATGAAAAAGAGTTTAGCATATATTAATACAAATGTAGAATATGGTAGAAATTTTAAAACAACACTAAAGATTATAGGCTTCAGTATATAAAGTATTTACCAAAAACTCAATATTTTTGTAGGGGTTAGCCCATAGATTTTGAGAAAATTTCAAAAAATATGACAATATTGTTTTAATGCCTAGTTGCATCCTGCACTAACATATGATGATGTTCAAAGAGGTTTGGAGCCTTTGTGCTCTCCGTTTATCAAGAAAATAATAATTTTATAGTGGTTATTCCATCGATTTAGGGAGTATTATGAAGTTTTATTAAATTAATTGATAAAAACAATTGAACGATGCTCATTTACCATGAAAAAGAGTTTAGCATACATTAATACAAATGTAAATATGGTAGAAATTTTAAAACAACACTAAAGATTATAGGCTTCAGTATATAAATTATTTACCAAAAACTCAATATTTTTGTAGGGGTTAGCCCATAGATTTTGAGAAAATTTCAAAAAATATGACAATATTGTTTTAATGCCTAGTGGCATCCTGCACTAACATTAGATGATGTCAAAGAGGTTTTGTGCCTTTGTCGTCTCCGTTTATCAAGAAAATAATAATTTTATAATGGTTATTCCATCGATTTAGGGAGTATTATGAAGTTTTACTAAATTAATTTATAAAAACAATTGAACGATGCTCATTTACCATGAAAAAGAGTTTAGCATACATTAATACAAATGTAGAATATGGTAGAAATTTTAAAACAACACTAAAGATTATAGGCTTCAGTATATAAAGTATTTACCAAAAACTCAATATTTTTGTAGGGGTTAGCCCATAGATTTTGAGAAAATTTCAAAAATATGACAATATTGTTTTAATGCCTAGTTGCATCCTGCACTAACATATGATGATGTTCAAAGAGGTTTGGAGCCTTTGTGCTCTCCGTTTATCAAGAAAATAATAATTTTATAGTGGTTATTCCATCGATTTAGGGAGTATTATGAAGTTTTATTAAATTAATTGATAAAAACAATTGAACGATGCTCATTACCATGAAAAAGAGTTTAGCATACATTAATACAAATGTAGAATATGGTAGAAATTTTAAAACAACACTAAAGATTATAGGCTTCAGTATATAAAGTATTTACCAAAAACTCAATATTTTTGTAGGGGTTAGCCCATAGATTTTGAGAAAATTTCAAAAAATATGACAATATTGTTTTAATGCCTAGTTGCATCCTGCACTAACATATGATGATGTTCAAAGAGGTTTGGAGCCTTTGTGCTCTCCGTTTATCAAGAAAATAATAATTTTATAATGGTTATTCCATCGATTTAGGGAGTATTATGAAGTTTTATTAAATTAATTGATAAAAACAATTGAACGATGCTCATTTACCATGAAAAAGAGTTTAGCATACATTAATACAAATGTAGAATATGGTAAAAATTTTAAAACAACACTAAAGATTATAGGCTTCAGTATATAAACTATTTACCAAAACTCAATATTTTTCTAGGGGGTTATCCCATAGATTTTGAGAAAATTTCAAAAAATATGACAATTTTGTTTTAATTCCTAGTTGCATCCTGCACTAACATATGATGATGTTCAAAGAGGTTTGGAGCCTTTGTGCTCTCCGTTTATCAAGAAAATAATAATTTTATAGTGGTTATTCCATCGATTTAGGGAGTATTATGAAGTTTTATTAAATTATTTGATAAAAACAATTAAAAGATGCTCATTTACCATGAAAAAGAGTTTAGCATACATTAATACAAATGTAGAATATGGTAGAAATTTTAAAACAACACTAAAGATTATAGGCTTCAGTATATAAAGTATTTACCAAAAACTCAATATTTTTGTAGGGGTTAGCCCATAGATTTTGAGAAAATTTCAAAAAATATGACAATATTGTTTTAATGCCTAGTGCATCCTGCACTAACATTAGATGATGTCTAAAGAGGTTTTGTGCCTTTGTAGTCTCCGTTTATCAAGAAAATAATAATTTTATAATGGTTATTCCATCGATTTAAGGAGTATTATGAAGTTTTATTAAATTAATTGATAAAAACAATTGAAAGATGTTCATTTACCATGAAAAAGAGTTTAGCATACATTAATACAAATGTAAATATGGTAGAAATTTTAAAACAACACTAAAGATTATAGGCTTCAGTATATAAAGTATTTACCAAAAACTCAATATTTTTGTAGGGGTTAGCCCATAGATTTTGAGAAAATTTCAAAAAATATGAAAATATTGTTTTAATGCCTAGTTGCATCCTGCACTAACATTAGATGATGTCTAAAGAGGTTTTGTGCCTTTGTCGTCTCCGTTTATCAAGAAAATAATAATTTTATAATGGTTATTCCATCGATTTAGGGAGTATTATGAAGTTTTATTAAATTAATTTATAAAAACAATTGAACGATGCTCATTTACCATGAAAAAGAGTTTAGCATACATTAATACAAATGTAGAATATAGTAGAAATTTTAAAACAACACTAAAGATTATAGGCTTCAGTATATAAAGTATTTACCAAAAACTCAATATTTTTGTAGGGGTTAACCCATAGATTTTGAGAAAATTTCAAAAAATATGACAATATTGTTTTAATGCCTAGTTGCATCCTGCACTAACATATGATGATGTTCAAAAGGTTTGGAGCCTTTGTCGTCTCCGTTTATCAAGAAAATAATAATTTTATAGTGGTTATTCCATCGATTTAGGGAGTATTATGAAGTTTTATTAAATTATTTGATAAAAACAATTGAAAGATGCTCATTTACCATGAAAAAGAGTTTAGCATACATTAATACAAATGTAGAATATGGTAGAAATTTTAAAACAACACTAAAGATTATAGGCTTCAGTATATAAAGTATTTACCAAAAACTCAATATTTTTGTAGGGGGTTAGCCCATAGATTTTGAGAAAATTTCAAAAAATATGACAATATTGTTTTAATGCCTAGTTGCATCCTGCACTAACATATGATGATGTTCAAAGAGGTTTGGAGCCTTTGTGCTCTCCGTTTATCAAGAAAATAATAATTTTATAGTGGTTATTCCATCGATTTAAGGAGTATTATGAAGTTTTATTAAATTAATTGATAAAAACAATTGAACGATGTTCATTTACCATGAAAAAGAGTTTAGCATACATTAATACAAATGTAAAATATGGTAGAAATTTTAAAACAACACTAAAGATTATAGGCTTCAGTATATAAAGTATTTACCAAAAACTCAATATTTTTATAGGGGTTAGCCCATAGATTTTGAGAAAATTTCAAAAAATATGACAATATTGTTTTAATGCCTAGTGGCATCCTGCACTAACATTAGATGATGTCTAAAGAGGTTTTGTGCCTTTGTCGTCTCCGTTTATCAAGAAAATAATAATTTTATAATGGTTATTCCATCGATTTAGGGAGTATTATGAAGTTTTACTAAATTAATTTATAAAAACAATTGAACGATGCTCATTTACCATGAAAAAGAGTTTAGCATACATTAATAAAAATATAGAATATGGTAGAAATTTTAAAACAACACTAAAGATTATAGGCTTCAGTATATAAAGTATTTACCAAAAACTCAATATTTTTGTAGGGGTTAGACCATAGATTTTGAGAAAATTTCAAAAAATATGACAATATTGTTTTAATGCCTAGTTGCATCCAGCACTAACATATGATGATGTTCAAATAGGTTTGGAGCCTTTGTGCTCTCCGTTTATCAAGAAAATAATAATTTTATAGTGGTTATTCCATCGATTTAGGGAGTATTATGAAGTTTTATTAAATTAATTGATAAAAACAATTGAACGATGCTCATTAACCATGAAAAAGAGTTTAGTATACATTAATACAAATGTAGAATATGGTAGAAATTTTAAAACAACACTAAAGATTATAGGCTTCAGTATATAAAGTATTTACCAAAAACTCAATATTTTTGTAGGGGTTAGCCCATAGATTTTGAGAAAATTTCAAAAAATATGACAATATTGTTTTAATGCCTAGTTGCATCCTGCACTAACATATGATGATGTTCAAAGAGGTTTGGAGCCTTTGTGCTCTCCGTTTATCAAGAAAATAATAATTTTATAATGGTTATTCCATCGATTTAGGGAGTATTATGAAGTTTTATTAAATTAATTGATAAAAACAATTGAACGATGCTCATTTACCATGAAAAAGAGTTTAGCATACATTAATACAAATGTAGAATATGGTAGAAATTTTAAAACAACACTAAAGATTATAGGCTTCAGTATATAAAGTATTTACCAAAACTCAATATTTTTCTAGGGGTTAGCCCATAGATTTTGAGAAAATTTCAAAAAATATGACAATTTGTTTTAATGCCTAGTTGCATCCTGCACTAACATATGATGATGTTCAAAGAGGTTTGGAGCCTTTGTGCTCTCCGTTTATCAAGAAAATAATAATTTTATAGTGGTTATTCCATCGATTTAGGGAGTATTATGAAGTTTTATTAAATTATTTGATAAAAACAATTGAAAGATGCTCATTTACCATGAAAAAGAGTTTAGCATACATTAATACAAATGTAGAATATGGTAGAAATTTTAAAACAACACTAAAGATTATAGGCTTCAGTATATAAAGTATTTACCAAAAACTCAATATTTTTGTAGGGGTTAGCCCATAGATTTTGAGAAAATTTCAAAAAATATGACAATATTGTTTTAATGCCTAGTTGCATCCTGCACTAACATAGATGATGTCAAAGAGGTTTTGAGCCTTTGTAGTCTCCGTTTATCAAGAAAATAATAATTTTATAATGGTTATTCCATCGATTTAAGGAGTATTATGAAGTTTTATTAAATTAATTGATAAAAACAATTGAAAGATGTTCATTTACCATGAAAAAGAGTTTAGCATACATTAATACAAATGTAAAATATGGTAGAAATTTTAAAACAACACTAAAGATTATAGCCCATAGATTTTGAGAAAATTTCAAAAAATATGACAATATTGTTTTAATGCCTAGTGGCATCCTGCACTAACATTAGATGATGTCAAAGAGGTTTTGAGCCTTTGTCGTCTCCGTTTATCAAGAAAATAATAATTTTATAATGGTTATTCCATCGATTTAGGGAGTATTATGAAGTTTTACTAAATTAATTTATAAAAACAATTGAACGATGCTCATTTACCATGAAAAAGAGTTTAGCATACATTAATACAAATGTAGAATATGGTAGAAATTTTAAAACAACACTAAAGATTATAGGCTTCAGTATATAAAGTATTTACCAAAAACTCAATATTTTTGTAGGGGTTAGCCCATAGATTTTGAGAAAATTTCAAAAAATATGACAATATTGTTTTAATGCCTAGTTGCATCCTGCACTAACATATGATGATGTTCAAAGAGGTTTGGAGCCTTTGTGCTCTCCGTTTATCAAGAAAATAATAATTTTATAGTGGTTATTCCATCGATTTAGGGAGTATTATGAAGTTTTATTAAATTAATTGATAAAAACAATTGAACGATGCTCATTTACCATGAAAAAGAGTTTAGCATACATTAATACAAATGTAGAATATGGTAGAAATTTTAAAACAACACTAAAGATTATAGGCTTCAGTATATAAAGTATTTACCAAAAACTCAATATTTTTGTAGGGGTTAGCCCATAGATTTTGAGAAAATTTCAAAAAATATGACAATATTGTTTTAATGCCTAGTTGCATCCTGCACTAACATATGATGATGTTCAAAGAGGTTTGGAGCCTTTGTGCTCTCTGTTTATCAAGAAAATAATAATTTTATAATGGTTATTCCATCGATTTAGGGAGTATTATGAAGTTTTATTAAATTAATTGATAAAAACAATTGAACGATGCTCATTTACCATGAAAAAGAGTTTAGCATACATTAATACAAATGTAGAATATGGTAGAAATTTTAAAACAACACTAAAGATTATAGGCTTCAGTATATAAACTATTTACCAAAACTCAATATTTTTCTAGGGGGTTATCCCATAGATTTTGAGAAAATTTCAAAAAATATGACAATTTTGTTTTAATTCCTAGTTGCATCCTGCACTAACATATGATGATTTCAAAGAGGTTTGGAGCCTTTGTGCTCTCCGTTTATCAAGAAAATAATAATTTTATAGTGGTTATTCCATCGATTTAGGGAGTATTATGAAGTTTTATTAAATTATTTGATAAAAACAATTAAAAGATGCTCATTTACCATGAAAAAGAGTTTAGCATATATTAATACAAATGAAGAATATGATAGAAATTTTAAAACAACACTAAAGATTATAGGCTTCAGTATGTAAAGTATTTACCAAAAACTCAATATTTTTGTAGGGGTTAGCCCATAGATTTTGAGAAAATTTCAAAAAATATGACAATATTGTTTTAATGCCTAGTGGCATCCTGCACTAACATTAGATGATGTCTAAAGAGGTTTTGTGCCTTTGTAGTCTCCGTTTATCAAGAAAATAATAATTTTATAATGGTTATTCCATCGATTTAAGGAGTATTATGAAGTTTTATTAAATTAATTGATAAAAACAATTGAAAGATGTTCATTTACCATGAAAAAGAGTTTAGCATACATTAATACAAATGTAAAATATGGTAGAAATTTTAAAACAACACTAAAGATTATAGGCTTCAGTATATAAAGTATTTACCAAAAACTCAATATTTTTGTAGGGGTTAGCCCATAGATTTTGAGAAAATTTCAAAAAATATGACAATATTGTTTTAATGCCTAGTTGCATCCTGCACTAACATTAGATGATGTCTAAAGAGGTTTTGTGCCTTTGTCGTCTCCGTTTATCAAGAAAATAATAATTTTATAATGGTTATTCCATCGATTTAGGGAGTATTATGAAGTTTTATTAAATTAATTGATAAAAACAATTGAACGATGCTCATTTACCATGAAAAAGAGTTTAGCATACATTAATACAAATGTAGAATATGGTAGAAATTTTAAAACAACACTAAAGATTATAGGCTTCAGTATATAAAGTATTTACCAAAAACTCAATATTTTTGTAGGGGTTAGCCCATAGATTTTGAGAAAATTTCAAAAAATATGACAATATTGTTTTAATGCCTAGTTGCATCCTGCACTAACATATGATGATGTTCAAAGAGGTTTGGAGCCTTTGTGCTCTCCGTTTATCAAGAAAATAATAATTTTATAGTGGTTATTCCATCGATTTAGGGAGTATTATGAAGTTTTATTAAATTAATTGATAAAAACAATTGAACGATGCTCATTTACCATGAAAAAGAGTTTAGCATACATTAATACAAATGTAGAATATGGTAGAAATTTTAAAACAACACTAAAGATTATAGGCTTCAGTATATAAAGTATTTACCAAAAACTCAATATTTTTGTAGGGGTTAGCCCATAGATTTTGAGAAAATTTCAAAAAATATGACAATATTGTTTTAATGCCTAGTTGCATCCTGCACTAACATATGATGATGTTCAAAGAGGTTTGGAGCCTTTGTGCTCTCCGTTTATCAAGAAAATAATAATTTTATAGTGGTTATTCCATCGATTTAGGGAGTATTATGAAGTTTTATTAAATTAATTGATAAAAACAATTGAACGATGCTCATTTACCATGAAAAAAGTTTAGCATACATTAATACAAATGTAGAATATGGTAGAAATTTTAAAACAACACTAAAGATTATAGGCTTCAGTATATAAAGTATTTACCAAAAACTCAATATTTTTGTAGGGGTTAGCCCATAGATTTTGAGAAAATTTCAAAAAATATGACAATATTGTTTTAATGCCTAGTTGCATCCTGCACTAACATATGATGATGTTCAAAGAGGTTTGGAGCCTTTGTCGTCTCCGTTTATCAAGAAAATAATAATTTTATAGTGGTTATTCCATCGATTTAGGGAGTATTATGAAGTTTTATTAAATTATTGATAAAAACAATTGAAAGATGCTCATTTACCATGAAAAAGAGTTTAGCATACATTAATACAAATGTAGAATATGGTAGAAATTTTAAAACAACACTAAAGATTATAGGCTTCAGTATATAAAGTATTTACCAAAAACTCAATATTTTGTAGGGGTTAGCCCATAGATTTTGAGAAAATTTCAAAAAATATGACAATATTGTTTTAATGCCTAGTTGCATCCTGCACTAACATATGATGATGTTCAAAGAGGTTTGGAGCCTTTGTGCTCTCCGTTTATCAAGAAAATAATAATTTTATAGTGGTTATTCCATCGATTTAGGGAGTATTATGAAGTTTTATTAAATTAATTGATAAAAACAATTGAACGATGCTCATTAACCATGAAAAGAGTTTAGTATACATTAATACAAATGTAGAATATGGTAGAAATTTTAAAACAACACTAAAGATTATAGGCTTCAGTATATAAAGTATTTACCAAAAACTCAATATTTTTGTAGGGGTTAGCCCATAGATTTTGAGAAAATTTCAAAAAATATGACAATATTGTTTTAATGCCTAGTTGCATCCTGCACTAACATTAGATGATGTCTAAAGAGGTTTTGTGCCTTTGTCGTCTCCGTTTATCAAGAAAATAATAATTTTATAGTGGTTATTCCATCGATTTAGGGAGTATTATGAAGTTGTACTAAATTAATTTGATAAAAACAATTGAACGATGCTCATTTACCATGAAAAAGAGTTTAGCATACATTAATACAAATGTAGAATATGGTAGAAATTTTAAAACAACACTAAAGATTATAGGCTTCAGTATATAAAGTATTTACCAAAAACTCAATATTTTTGTAGGGGTTAGCCCATAGATTTTGAGAAAATTTCAAAAAATATGACAATATTGTTTTAATGCCTAGTTGCATCCTGCACTAACATATGATGATGTTCAAAGAGGTTTGGAGCCTTTGTGCTCTCCGTTTATCAAGAAAATAATAATTTTATAGTGGTTATTCCATCGATTTAGGGAGTATTATGAAGTTTTATTAAATTAATTGATAAAAACAATTGAACGATGCTCATTTACCATGAAAAAGAGTTTAGCATACATTAATACAAATGTAGAATATGGTAGAAATTTTAAAACAACACTAAAGATTATAGGCTTCAGTATATAAAGTATTTACCAAAAACTCAATATTTTTGTAGGGGTTAGCCCATAGATTTTGAGAAAATTTCAAAAAATATGACAATATTGTTTTAATGCCTAGTTGCATCCTGCACTAACATATGATGATGTTCAAAGAGGTTTGGAGCCTTTGTGCTCTCCGTTTATCAAGAAAATAATAATTTATAGTGGTTATTCCATCGATTTAGGGAGTATTATGAAGTTTTATTAAATTAATTGATAAAAACAATTGAACGATGCTCATTTACCATGAAAAAGAGTTTAGCATACATTAATACAAATGTAGAATATGGTAGAAATTTTAAAACAACACTAAAGATTATAGGCTTCAGTATATAAAGTATTTACCAAAAACTCAATATTTTTGTAGGGGTTAGCCCATAGATTTTGAGAAAATTTCAAAAAATATGACAATATTGTTTTAATGCCTAGTTGCATCCTGCACTAACATATGATGATGTTCAAAGAGGTTTGGAGCCTTTGTGCTCTCCGTTTATCAAGAAAATAATAATTTTATAGTGGTTATTCCATCGATTTAGGGAGTATTATGAAGTTTTATTAAATTATTGATAAAAACAATTGAAAGATGCTCATTTACCATGAAAAAGAGTTTAGCATACATTAATACAAATGTAGAATATGGTAGAAATTTTAAAACAACACTAAAGATTATAGGCTTCAGTATATAAAGTATTTACCAAAAACTCAATATTTTTGTAGGGGTTAGCCCATAGATTTTGAGAAAATTTCAAAAAATATGACAATATTGTTTTAATGCCTAGTTGCATCCTGCACTAACATTAGATGATGTTCAAAGAGGTTTGAGCCTTTGTGTCTCCGTTTATCAAGAAAATAATAATTTATAGTGGTTATTCCATCGATTTAGGAGTATTATGAAGTTTTATTAAATTAATTGATAAAAACAATTGAAGATGCTCATTTACCATGAAAAAGAGTTTAGCATACATTAATACAAATGTAAATATGGTAGAAATTTTAAAACAACACTAAAGATTATAGGCTTCAGTATATAAAGTATTTACCAAAAACTCAATATTTTTAGGGGTTAGCCCATAGATTTTGAGAAAATTTCAAAAAATATGACAATATTGTTTTAATGCCTAGTTGCATCCTGCACTAACATTAGATGATGTCTAAAGAGGTTTTGTGCCTTTGTCGTCTCCGTTTATCAAGAAAATAATAATTTTATAGTGGTTATTCCATCGATTTAGGGAGTATTATGAAGTTTTAGTTATTAATTAATGATAAAAACAATTGAACGATGCTCATTTACCATGAAAAAGAGTTTAGCATACATTAATACAAATATAGAATATGGTAGAAATTTTAAAACAACACTAAAGATTATAGGCTTCAGTATATAAAGTATTTACCAAAACTCAATATTTTTGTAGGGGTTAGCCCATAGATTTTGAGAAAATTTCAAAAAAATATGACAATATTGTTTAATGCCTAGTTGCATCCTGCACTAACATATGATGATGTTCAAAGAGGTTTGGAGCCTTTGTGCTCTCCGTTTATCAAGAAAATAATAATTTATAATATAGTGGTTATTCCATCGATTTAGTAGTAGTATTATGAGTTTTATTAAATTAATTGATAAAAAACATTGAACGATGCTCATTTACCATGAAAAAGAGTTAGCATACATTAATACAAATGTAGAATATGGTAGAAATTTAAAACAACACTAAAGATTATAGGCTTCAGTATATAAAGTATTTACCAAAAACTCAATATTTTGTAGGGGTTAGCCCATAGATTTTGAGAAAATTTCAAAAAATATGACAATATTGTTTTAATGCCTAGTTGCATCCCACTAACATATGATGATGTTCAAAGAGGTTTGGAGCCTTTGTGCTCTCCGTTTATCAAGAAAATAATAATTTTATAATGGTTATTCCATCGATTTGGAGGGAGTATTATGAAGTTTTATTAAATTAATTGATAAAAACAATTGAACGATGCTCATTTACCATGAAAAAGAGTTTAGCATACATAATACAAATGTAGATATAGGTAGAAATTTTAAAACAACACTAAAGATTATAGGCTTCAGTATAAAGTATTTACCAAAAACTCAATATTTGTAGGGGTTAGCCCATAGATTTTGAGAAAATTTCAAAAAATATGACAATATTGTTTTAATCCTAGTTGCATCCTGCACTAACATATGATGATGTTCAAAGAGGTTTGGAGCCTTTGTGTCTCCGTTTATCAAGAAAATAATAATTTTATAGTGGTTATTCCATCGATTTAGGGAGTATTATGAAGTTTATAAAATTTGATTAAAAAACAATTGAAAGATGCTCATTTACCATGAAAAGAGGTTTAGCATACATTAATACAAATGTAGAATATGGTAGAAATTTTAAAACAACACTAAAGATTATAGGCTTCAGTATATAAAGTATTTACCAAAAACTCAATATTTTGTAGGGGTTAGCCCATAGATTTTGAGAAAATTTCAAAAAATATGACAATATTGTTTTAATGCCTAGTTGCATCCTGCACTAACATATGATGATGTTCAAAGAGGTTTGGAGCCTTTGTGTCTCCGTTTATCAAGAAAAATAATATATTATAGTGGTTATTCCATCGATTAGGGAGTATTATGAAGTTTTATTAAATTAATTGATAAAAACAATTGAACGATGCTCATTTACCATGAAAAAGAGTTAGCATACATTAATACAAATGTAGAATATGGTAGAAATTTTAAAACAACACTAAAGATTATAGGCTTCAGTATATAAAGTATTTACCAAAAACTCAATATTTTTATAGGGGGTTGTTAGCCCATAGATTTGAGAAAATTTCAAAAAATATGACAATATTGTTTTAATGCCTAGTGGCATCCTGCACTAACATAGATGATGTCAAAGAGTTTTGAGCCTTTGTCGTCTCCGTTTATCAAGAAAAAAATAAATTTTATAATGGTTATTCCATCGATTTAGGGAGTATTATGAAGTTTTACTAAATTAATTGATAAAAACAATTGAACGATGCTCATTTACCATGAAAAAGAGTTTAGCATACATTAATACAAATGTAGAATATGGTAGAAATTTTAAAACAACACTAAAGATTATAGGCTTCAGTATATAAAGTATTTACCAAAAACTCAATATTTTGTAGGGGTTAGCCCATAGATTTGAGAAAATTTCAAAAAATATGACAATATTGTTTTAATGCCTAGTTGCATCCTGCACTAACATATGATGATGTTCAAAGAGGTTTGGAGCCTTTGTGCTCTCCGTTTATCAAGAAAATAATAATTTTATAGTGGTTATTCCATCGATTTAGGGAGTATGAAGTTATGAAGTATTATAAGTTTTATTAAATTAATGATAAAAACAATTACGATGCTCATTACCATGAAAAAGAGTTTAGCATACATTAATACAAATGTAGAATATGGTAGAAATTTTAAAAACACACTAAAGATTATAGGCTTCAGTATATAAAGTATTTACCAAAAACTCAATATTTTGTAGGGGTTACCCATAGATTTTGAGAAAATTTCAAAAAATATGACAATATTGTTTTAATGCCTAGTTGCATCCTGCACTAACATAGATGATGTTCAAAGAGGTTGGCTTGTGCCTTTGTCGTCTCCGTTTATCAAGAAATAATAATTTTATAGTGGTTATTCCATCGATTTAGGAGTAGTAGGAGGAGTTTATGAAGTTTTATTATAAATTTGATAAAAACAATTGAAAGATGCTCATTTACCATGAAAAAGAGTTAGCATACATTAATACAAATGTAGAATATGGTAGAAATTTTAAAACAACACTAAAGATTATAGGCTTCAGATAAAGTATTTACCAAAAACTCAATATTTTTGTAGGGGTAGCCCATAGATTTTGAGAAAATTTCAAAAAATATGACAATATTGTTTTAATGCCTAGTTGCATCCTGCACTAACATATGATGATGTTCAAAGAGGTTTGGAGCCTTGTGCTCTCCGTTTATCAAGAAAATAATAATTTATAGTGGTTATTCCATCGATTTAGGGGGGTATTATGAAGTTTACTAAATTAATTGATTTAAAAAACAATTGAACGATGCTCATTTACCATGAAAAAGAGTTTAGCATACATTAATACAAATGTAGAATATGGTAGAAATTTTAAAACAACACTAAAGATATAGGCTTCAGTATATAAAGTATTACCAAAAACTCAAATTTTTGTAGGGGGTTATAGCCCATAGATTTTGAGAAAATTTCAAAAAATATGACAATATGTTTTAATGCCTAGTTGCATCCTGCACTAACATATGATGATGTTCAAAGAGGTTTGGAGCCTTGTGCTCTCGTTTATCAAGAAATAATAATTTTATAGTGGTTATTCCATCGATTTAGGGAAGTGTATTATGAAGTTTTACTAAATTAATTGATAAAAACAATGAACGATGCTCATTTACCATGAAAAAGAGTTAGCATACATTAATACAAATGTAGAATATGGTAGAAATTTTAAAACAACACTAAAGATTATAGGCTTCAGTATATAAAGTATTTACCAAAAACTCAATATTTTTGTAGGGGTTAGCCCATAGATTTTGAGAAAATTTCAAAAAATATGACAATATTGTTTTAATGCCTAGTTGCATCCTGCACTAACATATATGATGTTCAAAGAGGTTTGGAGCCTTGTGTCTCCGTTTATCAAGAAAATAATAATTTTATAGTGGTTATTCATCGATAGGAGTATATTATGAAGTTTTATAAAATTAATTATAAAAACAATGAACGATGCTCATTACCATGAAAAAAGTTTAGCATACATTATACAAAGTAGAATATAGGTAGAAATTTAAAAACAATAAAGATTATAGGCTTCAGTATATAAAGTATTTACCAAAAACTCAATATTTTTGTAGGGGTTAGCCCATAGATTTTGAGAAAATTTAAAAAATATGACAATATTGTTTTAATGCCTAGTGCATCCTGCACTAACATATGATGATGTCAAAGAGGTTTTGAGCCTTTGTCGTCTCCGTTTATCAAGAAAATAATAATTTTATAGTGGTTATTCCATCGATTTAGGGAGTATTATGAAGTTTATTAAATTAATTGATAAAAACAATGAACGATGCTCATTTCCATGAAAAAGAGTTTAGCATACATTAATACAATTTAGAATATGGTTAAAAAATTTAAAACAAACACTAAAGATTATAGGCTTCAGTAGATAAAGTATTTAACCAAAACTCAATATTT